>NC_133361.1:82893497-83082966 GCF_049309525.1 Garra rufa
CCTAGTGCTATATGCTGAAATCTGTCTGTGTGTTATTTGAGTCGATTTAGCTCTTTACTTGAGCATGAGCAGTACACGAGTGGAGCGTTACAGGAGTATAAAATTTTGGTGCATGCCTATTGATTATAGGTCATGCTCCTGTGAATGCAGTAGCATTCTCTACATAAAATTGATTTTGTTTCACAGGTAGCCTGAAGCAAGACCATCTGATAAAAAAATGTAAGCAAAAAAGAAGCTGAGACAGCCCTTGGCAAATGGTTCACCAACGCCATGGACAGGGATGGCAACTGTGCCTTGCGAGCCCAGCGGTGTCAGTATTTTATCCTGTCCTGTTCTGTTTTCCTAGTGTTTTTCCCCCTATGTTTCTAGTGTAATGGTTTAGTCTTTGTCTCCCCCTCCTGGTTTTGTCTATTTTGGTTTAATCATGCCCATATTTGTATTTCTCCCTCATCATCTCGTTATCTTGTTTGTTACCACGCCCTATGTTCAGTGTATTTAAGTCTGTGTTAGGGATGGGTTGATACCACTTATTTTGTTTTCGATACGATACCGATACTTTTAAGGCCAGTATCATCGATATCGATACTGATACGATACTTCTAAACTTAACTTTTAAATTATTACATTTATTAAATTAAGAGTAAAATATGTAATTATACCCTTAACTTTATATTTGAAATGCATTTTAACATTTAATTTGCCATAATTGCAACTAATTAACTTTTATTTTTTACACATGGTTAAAATACAGGTCCTTTTCAAAAATTAGCATATTGTGATAAAGTTCATTATTTTCTGTAATGTACTGAAAAACATTAGACTTTCATATATTTTAGATTCATTACACACAACTGAAGTAGTTCAAGCCTTTTATTGTTTTAATATTGATGATTTTGGCATACAGCTCATGAAAACCAAAAATTCCTATCTCAAAAAATTTGCATATCATGAAAAGGTTCTCTAAACGAGCCATTAACCTAATCATCTGAATCAACTAATTAACTCTAAACACCTGCAAAAGATTCCTGAGGCTTTTAAAAACTCCCAGCCTGGTTCATTACTCAAAACCGCAATCATGGGTAAGACTGCCGACCTGACTGCTGTCCAGAAGGCCATCATTGACACCCTCAAGCAAGAGGGTAAGACACAGAAAGAAATTTCTGAACGAATAGGCTGTTCCCAGAGTGCTGTATCAAGGCACCTCAGTGGGAAGTCTGTGGGAAGGAAAAAGTGTGGCAGAAAACGCTGCACAACGAGAAGAGGTGACCGGACCCTGAGGAAGATTGTGGAGAAGGACCAATTCCAGACCTTGGGGGACCTGCGGAAGCAGTGGACTGAGTCTGGAGTAGAAACATCCAGAGCCACCGTGTACACCGTGTTGGAGCACTTCATGCTTCCATCTGCTGAAAAGCTTTATGGAGATAAAGATTTCATTTTTCAGCACGACCTGGCACCTGCTCACAGTGCCAAAACCACTGGTAAATGGTTTACTGACCATGGTATTACTGTGCTCAATTGGCCTGCCAACTCTCCTGACCTGAACCCCATAGAGAATCTGTGGGATATTGTGAAGAGAAAGTTGAGAGACGCAAGACCCAACACTCTGGATGAGCTTAAGGCCGCTATCGAAGCATCCTGGGCCTCCATAACACCTCAGCGGTGCCACAGGCTGATTGCCTCCATGCCACGCCGCACTGAAGCAGTCATTTCTGTAAAAGGATTCCCGACCAAGTATTGAGTGCATAACTGAACATAATTATTTGAAGGTTGACTTTTTTTGTATTAAAACACTTTTGTTTTATTGGTTGGATAAAATATGCTTATTTTTTGAGATAGGAATTTTGGGCTTTCATGAGCTGTATGCCAAAATCATCAATATTAAAACAATAAAAGGCTTGAACTACTTCAGTTGTGTGTAATGAATCTAAAATATATGAAAGTCTAATGTTTATCAGTACATTACAGAAAATATTGAACTTTATCACAATATGCTAATTTTTTGAGAAGGACCTGTACATTCATACTCAAATGTGTTTTTTTGAAAACAATTTATATTGAAAATCTCTTTTTTTGTGAGCACAACTGCAGGTGGAGTTAGCACATAGCACGGGAATAAAAATCATCAGTGGACTTCAGCCCTGCAGGCCCAAACAGCCACTTCAACAGCAAGTGTTCTTTTAATGGCCCTTTTTTCACTGGAGGTGCTGATCCACAGCAATTGAATGAAAGGTAAACAGTTTTGAAGATCAGGTCAAATTGTTTGATATGTCAAATAAAGTATTTTAAAATGGCTAATTCTACTTCTCTTTCTTTGGTTTTACTGTCCAAAAGATACCAATAAAAATCTCTCTCAATAGCATATATTTTTTAATCCTAATGTTAAGATGAACAAAACCTTTTGGAAATCTAAAACTAGTCAGAAGACTGTTGCATATCCACTGTACTGTATTCAAATGTTCATGTATTGTGTTGTCTTTTGCAGGAGGACAGAGCAAAACTGACCGTGGTGCCAAGTGAAGGACTGCGCTTGACAAGAAAACCATGACAGCTTTATATAGTAAGTGAAATAAAAAATACAAGTATCGGACACGTTCTGCAAAAAGTAGTCTTCGTGCATCCCTACATATGAGATAAGTATTTGGTTTCGGACGCAGAGTTGTTGAAAGTAAAATTTACTACAAAAATACCAGCAAGAACTTCATTTGTTTTAAATCACAAAAGAAGATATTTTAATGAAATCAGAGAGATTTCTGTCTCTCCACTGAAAGTCTACACAGCTACCACACTGATGTTGCAGAAAGTTTATAAAGATATAATAAAGCGAATTCATATTCATCAAGCAGTTTAGACCTAATTTTCAGAAGAGACTCAATCACTTTGTATTGTGAGCAGATTTAATTTACCTATAACATAAACTTTGTTCAGCAAACAAACAGAAGCTTAACCATACTTGCTTGATGTGCAAAACAAACTTAGTTTTTTATGGAAGCTCAAACATGATGTGTAATAGCAAGGAATGAACCCCATTGGTCCTCATACATCAAGCAAGCTTGCTTGAGCTTCTATTTGCCATTACTGATGTGTGCGTTGATTTGTTTCTATGTGGATATGTGATGGACCACCCCTTTAAAATATAGCTGTGATTTTTGTCTGTTACAGAGGCAGTGAATTGTTTTTCCAATGTGTTCAAGAAGGCTTTGTGGATTGGAGTGAATTCTAAGCTGGGGGAACTGAGACTGCTTGAAAGCTGTACATGTACATGTTTTAGATTTAGACATCAAATAAAGAGTTTCTTAAAAAAATGTTAGATGTGAATGTATTTTTTTGGACTGAAATATATGGAGGGCAAAATATTTTTTTTTTATGATTTTAAAATATATTTTTAAAAACATCCCTGGTGAAAAAAACAGCTAAAACCAGCCTAGGCTGGTTGGCTGGTTTTAGCTGGTCAACCAGCCTGGTTTTAGCTGGTCATAGCTGGGAGGCAGGCTGGTTTTAGAGGGGTTTTGGCCATTTTTCCAGCCTGGTCTTAGCTGGTCAGGCTGGGAAACCAGCTAAAACCAGCCATTTCCAGCTTAAACCAGCTAAGACCAGCCAACCAGCCTAGGCTGGTTTTAGCTGTTTTTTTCAGCAGGGATATTTTCAAAAATATACAAAAAATGGCCAAAAAATTTATTTGTAGAAAATATATTTCTGTAAATATATTTTTGTATATTTTGAAATATATTTCAAAGTACATTTTAAAATTTATTTTTTTATCGTATGGGATCATTCAGTTAAGAACAGTGTTAGGAATCAAGTGGAACTTTTCAACGTGGTTATTTATTTTTTTTATAAATTCAACTATCATTTTCTCTTGTGGACTATTTTATGTGAAATATCTTAATCAGGTCAGTGTGTTTTTCTCCTTTTATATTCACTATCAAAGACTGTTGATGCTCAATACCATGATGCGAGTCTATAACTTTAAGTCATTTTCATTTATTTGTGCAGTTCGGCTTTTTAAAGAAAAACAACAGCGCACCTTATAACAAAGTCATTTCACCCGCATTATTTTCCTCCTTTCGGCGCTTCTCACTCCAGTCCAGCGGGTGGCACTAAGACACTAACTTCTGTTTGACAAACACCATTAAACCTAAGAAGAAGATTAGATTCACTGCGCTCTCTGTTGTTTTGTCTGATTCTGTTTGAGTACAATCTGTGAGGAATGTAGTTTCTGTAAACAGAAAAGTACAGTTTTGAATCAGATCACTAAATACCTTTACTATTCTCATCCTCATAGCTGTGACTAGGTTTTGAAGCAAGCAGGAATATCTGGAGAAGTATGAGCTGAACTGAGATCTGCTGCTGTGAAGATGTTTATTAAAGTAGAGAGTGAGGAGAACACGAGTGAACTAGAAACCTGGAGAGTAAAACAGGAGGACCCAGAACCTTTGAGAATAAATCAGGAGGAACCAGAGCCTTTGAAAATAAAACATGAGGAACCAGAACTTTTGAAAATAAAACTTGTGGAACCAGAACATTTTAGAATAAAACAGGAGGAATCAGAAGCTTTGAGAATAAATCAGGAGGAACCAGTGCCTTTGAAAATAAAACATGTGGAACCAGAACTTTTGAGAACAAAACAGGAGGAACCAGAATCTTTGAAAATAAATCATGAGGAACCAGATCCTTTGAGAATAAAACAGGAGGAATCAGAAGCTTTGAGAATAAAACAGGAGGAACCAGAAGCTTTGAGAATAAAACAGGAGGAACCAGAAGCTTTGAGAATAAAACAGGAGGAACCAGAAGCTTTGAGAATAAAACTTGTGGAACATGGAGGTTGGTGTTTTATCTTCATTCATCTTTAGTGACTGTTTGTGGTACATCAGGCTTTCATAATACTTCATAATGAGCTTTAATAAGTTTAGATTTAGTTAACTGTAATAGATACAATCTTTAAAGCGGATCAGTTTGTTGAAAAGTATATATGGGGGCAGTAACACTTTCGATGAAGCCCCATTCATAATACATTACAATGGTATTTTTAAAGCATTATAATGAACACATAATGCATTATATAAAAAAAAAAACCTAAGTTATATCATCTCATGAATAATCATAACAATTTTTATACATTATAATACTTGAGTATTTGTGGTTCTAACCTAAGATTGTGATTATTTATAAGACACAATGGACGGCATATTAAATCTACGTAATTTATAATGTATTATATCATATCACATGTATTTTTTACATTATATTTTACAGTTATATTTTGATGGTCCCCTAGTCTATTAACTATAAGCAACTTTCCAACTACATGTCAACTAACACTCCTTTATTATTATTATTAGTCTAGAATTAGTAGACTTAGGCTAGGTAGAAAATTCACATACTTGCAAAGTTACACATTAGTTTGTCTTTTGGGGATCCATCAAAATATGGTGTTAGAATATATTTAGCATAATACTAATAATAATTACTGCTAGCTGTCATGCAGTTGCAGAGTTACTTATCAAAAGCTGTCTAAAGGGTACCATCAAAATAATCAAACTGATAATACAAATGTGTCATGTTACACATTCATCTGAAACATGATGATACGAGATGATACAACATACTATAAGTTCCCTTCTGAGGGAACTCTCACCGCGTCCCCTAGGGGTCGCTATTGGGGAACACTGCAGCGTGACTCGTGTCTGAAGAATGCATAGAAAAACTCCATGAAATGGCCGGCGACAGCGTATGACGTCACTGCGGCGCGCACGTCGCTGCTGGTACGTCACTACCGGGCGACACAGTATAAAGAGTCGCCGAAGTAAACATACAGCCTCTTCGCTGTCTTCAGCATTCTCTTTGTCTAGGAGTGCATATTCTCTCACCGGAGGCCTGCTTGTGACGTGTGTGGTAATCTGATACCCGCACTTTCACACCGCCCGAGCTGTGAGGGGAGAACGCAAGCAAGATTACCTCTTGAGAAAGTAGAATGCGATCGGTGCATTCATTGCTTGTTTGTAACGAGAGGCACGCTCTCATACCCACTTGCTACGACTCTCTGCTACGTGGGTGTGGTGAATTACAGCTCGTTCAGCTCCCGAGGGACTAATGGGCTTATTGCGAAAATGCAGTACGCAAAGGAGGGAGGTGAGTTTCTCTGTTCCTCATTTTGCATGAGTGTTTGCCTCTCGCGGCATTAACAGACGCATTCGCGGCGTCGCCAGCGGCTCCTTGCTCGTTTTATTCCCGAGGGAATTTGGCGTCTGGGCGGAGTTTGTTTAGCTCCCGCGGGAGCCGAATATGTGCTGCGCGTCGCGATTGTGGAGTTAATTTACTGCCATAAAATATGTATGTGCATGTATATGTATATACATATGCATGTTATATATGCGTATATGTGTGCATATAAAGGGGAGAGATTTTCCTAGACTAGTTCGACCATGATATTATGCAGATCATGGCAGAACAGTCTTATTAACTACAGCTGTCTGAGGCTAGCTGTATGTTAACTCTTCCTACTTTAGGGCTGGAGGCTTTCAGTCAGTTTTTACCTCTGGTAGTCCTTCCTACACATACAGATATCTGCGGATATCTGTGTGTGGGCTTACTGATTACTTTTTGTTTGGAAACATAAAAGTAGTTCTTTTAAGCTCTTGCCTAGATGGTGCTGTCTCCCCTGCTAGGGTTTAAATAGACAGCCCACTCTGCTGGTTTGGGCTGTTTCAGGAGGACTAACCGGAGGTCTTTCACTGATCTGTTAGTTTTTTTCCAGGCTTATTGGCTTTTCTGGATTTACGTGATTTGGGCTAGGTAGATCACTGCCTTTGAGTCCTTCACTCCATGAAGGCCCAGGTCCGAGCCCTACAACATGAGCTCCCTGCACGCAGCGGTTCTTATGTCCCATAAGAACCTCCATTAACCGATGGTCTGGATTTTAACTCCTTAAACAGGTTTTGTTTAAGTTGGAGTTAAATGCAGGTCACTCATGGGTGAGTACGATCCATATTTTTCTTTTAATAAAGAAAAGGAACGTAATATTGTCTCAGGCCTGTGTGTTGTGTTTTTGCTTTTCAGAGAAAAACATGAGTTCACGGCGGATGCTCCCCCTCTGATCCTACGGGTTATGGTTATGGCAGTGTTCGTCCTATCCACGCCACAGGTCGTGCGGTAAACCACCCTCTCAGCATATGTTAGACATAGGACTTAGGTCCTCTTCAAGGTAAGCTCCCTAAGTTTCCTTCTTAGGATTGCCCTTGGCATGTTTAACATTTGTCCTTTGCAGGCCTTTTTTCTGAGAATCCCTCTTCCAGACTCTCTCTGTGGACTTTAGATCCTGTGAAGTGATCTTATCAGCCGAAGGTTCTTTCCAGCACCTCCTGAGTTTTGTCTCCGAGGAGCAATTTCTCAGTTCTCCAGTAACTAAAGTAGTACTCCCCTTTCCGCGGAAAGGGTTTATTCAGAGTACCGCTTCTCACTGACAAGCCAGGTTTTCTCCCCGGTTCATCTGGGTTAGGAGCCTGTCCCTCTTGTCCAGGCTGATTCTCACTCTTCAGGCTCACACTCGAGCTGGGCTCTCCCCTTCCCAAGGGAAGGGTCCCTAACGAGCGCCCCCTCGGCGGGATGGGCGTTCCTCCCTGGCCTTCAGGGTTAGGAGTCTATCCTCATAAGTTCCTGCTCCGGGGGATTTATGTCCCGTTGAGACAGGAACATAAGTCCACCTAGACTGGGGTCTGTCGATCCCCCTGTTAGCCCGAGGGCAGGGTCGACTCTCCGAGGTAGTACTCCCCTTTCTGCGGAAGGGGTTTATTTAGAGTACTGTTTCTCGCTGACAGAGCCAGGTTCTCCTCCCGGTTCATCTGGGTTAGGGGCCTGTCCTTCTTGTCCAGGCTGAATCTCAGTCTTCAGGCCTCACGCACGAGCTGGGCTCTCCCCTTTCCGAGGAAAGGGTCCCCTATGAGCGCCCCTCGTCAGGACGGGCGTTCCTCCCTGGCCTTCAGGGTTAGGAGTCTGTCACCATGACTATCCAGGAGCTCCCTTCTCAGGAACTTTAAGTAACTTTAGTAGCTCCCCTTTCCGCGGAAAGGGTCCTCTCAGAGCTCTTCAACGACAGCAGCTCACCTTAATTCAAGGTTCGTCAGTAGCACCACTGCCGTGTGGACAAATTCCCCTCTGTTTGGGTAGAATCCTGATGACAGCATCAGGCTTCCTGAGTCAGTTATGATTGCTCCCCTTTTGAGAAAGGGTTCCTCTCGAGCGCTGCTCCTGGCAGGAGGAGTAAGCTCCCCTTCTTAGGTGGGTTTTCCTCTCTGTTAATCAGGGTTAGGAGCCTGTCTGCGCCTGACTTCCGGGTCGAGTGTCACCTCCCCTTCAGGCTTTATGATTTGAGCACGGCTCCTAGTGGGATGAGTATGCTCCCCTTCCGAGGAAGGGTAATTCCTGAGCACCACCTTCTCCTAGTAGGCATCCATGTGGACTGGGTCTAGTATGCTCCCCTTTACACTAAAGGGTCCCTTCAGAGCATTGCCCTTTTTAAGGACGGATGTTCCTCCCTGCAAGTCGGGGTTAGGGGTCTGTCCGCTGTCTGCGTCCACTATCATGATGGTCAGTAGCTCCATGATTTCATCAGTCGACTAACAGTTTGCGGACTGTCTGTCCTGATTGGGGTGTAGCATTGCTCCCCTCTCTAAACAGGGAGGGTTCCTCCCCTATTTTAATTCTTGTCATCCTATGACAAATATGGAGCTTTAATATAAGTGTCCCACGCTAAACCCTGGGCACTTTCTGAAGTCCACAATAGTGGTAAGTGCGCACGGGATCTTTGTGCACTTCCTAAAATCCACATAAGTGGTAAGTTCCCACCAAGTTTTTGGGTTCTTTCTAAAATCCTATACGGTATGGGTTACGCGGTACTCGTTCCCTTTTTTTTGAGTTGGTTTAAAACCCCGGTCTCCCTGGGCCCAACTTCACTCGATATCACCTCAGATATCTCCTCACCATCTGTTATCCAGGGTGCGTTATCTGAGGATAACCCCTGCTAGAACGGTCTCTGTCTTGGGACAGGCCTGTTAGTCGCTATTTCTGAGTCAGTTCACTGAGGGAACTAGACTCCGTAGTACTGGCAGTTCCTGTTCTAGTTAAGTCTAAGTATTAACTTAGCCGTTCCTCCGAAGGAATCTCCGATTCCAACCTGAGCTGTGCTCTGGGTCCTTTGACCCATTCAGGTAAGTGAGTAACAGTTCAGGCTTTGGCCGGGGAGGTTACGTTCTGACAGCTGTCACCTCGTCCTATAGGGATAATTCTTCACAGAATTTACACTTAGTGCTCGCTACTATGCACTCCCCTCAGCATGGAGACGTTGGTATACCGTTCCCCAATAGCGACCCCTAGGGGACGCGGTGAGAGTTCCCTCGGAAGGGAACGTCTCTAGGTTACGTATGTAACCCTAGTTCCCTGAGAAGGGAACGAGACACCGCGTCCCCTACGCTTCTTACCATGCCTCGGACGAGAAGCTTCAGACAGTGAAGCGGCTGTATGTTTACTTCGGCGACTCTTTATACTGTGTCGCCCGGTAGTGACGTACCAGCAGCGACGTGCGCGCCGCAGTGACGTCATACGCTGTCGCCGGCCATTTCATGGAGTTTTTCTATGCATTCTTCAGACACGAGTCACGCTGCAGTGTTCCCCAATAGCGACCCCTAGGGGACGCGGTGTCTCGTTCCCTTCTCAGGGAACTAGGGTTACATACGTAACCTAGAGACGATTTTTTTAATGCATCATGAATTCATTATAATTCATCAAGAATACTCTTAAAAAGTATTATAAATGCAGGCTTCACAGAAAGTGAATTATTTTTTGAACAGATCAAACAATTCTGATACAGAAACAGTAGTGATAACTAAAGTCATGGTGGTGAGGAAGAAATAGTCCAATGCTATTACATCATTAGTTTCAGGGTTTCTACAACATTTTGGGAGAGAAATTCAAGAACTTTTCAATGACTTTTAAGTATTTTATACAACTATTTACAGCTCTTTAAAGCTCTAAAATAATCCAGTTTAACCGAGGTGTTCTCTGATTGGCCAGCTATCTGTGGTTTGTGATTGGCCAAATACCTCAAGTGTGTGTTGGAAATGTAACACCCCTAAACATGTCGTGATGCCATTTCTTGGTGCATTGAGACAGAAATGATAAAACCCATTATAAATTAGGCATTTGATGCATACATTATTGTTTATATTGATTCTTGATTTTGATGATTGATTATGACTCATACTGTCTTTTTATGCATTTTGTCACGGCGTGTAAACATAACACCATGTCTGCATTTGCAAACGTAGAATGTGTAACAACAAGCACTACCCTACACTGCTCAAAACTCGCATTCAATAGTAAGTACTGAATTCTTTAATGTACTTACAGGCCGTCAGTCAGAAGCACAGACTGTCCATGCATCATTGTGATTGGCCCACTTTATAGCCTTAATTTTATATTTAAAACATTAATCTAGGGCTGGGCGATAAATCGAAAGCGATTATGAGGCGCGTTTAGTGAATGAAGCCGGTACTTTGATTAGTAGTAAATCTCCATCACGTGCGTTCAGCTGCGTTCAGCTGGAGTGTTCAGAGGCGTAAATCACTGACAAGCTACGCCAAATCGCGCTAAAAATCGCATTCGATTCGATTCGATTTTGAGCGCGATTAGGCGTAGCTTGTCAGTGATTTACGTCTCTGAACACTCCAGCTGAACGCAGCTGAACGCACGTGATGGAGATTTACTACTAATCAAAGTACCGGCTTCATTCACTAAACGCGCCTCATAATCGCTTTCGATTTATCGCCCAGCCCTACATTAATCTCAGCTCTAAAACTTTTAGTTTAGTTACTTTTTTTATATTATCTGTTTTACATATTTAATACTTGGTCAGTTTGATTTGTTTGGTTAACTTTGGTTAAATATTTTATGTTAATACTGTGCAGTGCACAAAATTAAGATCTGAGAGATGGTTCATGTCAGTGTTCATGATGTTAAGTTTAGAGATGTTGTGCATCCACTTATTATAAGTGTCACATTTTAGCATGCAAATAAAGGGGAGAACTTCAAGATATCGACCCTAAAAGTCGGCCTAAAAATCGTTAGCACATATCGGCAAACGGCTGACGCTGGCATCGGCATCGGTTATAGAAAAATCCAAATCGGTCGATTGCTAATTTAAATGATCATTATTTTTGATAAACCCACACACCAGCTCTACCAAATCTGCTTCTGGCGCCACCATCTGTAGGACTTATTGGCACTGCTCTCAAATGTTAGTTTGTTCATGTTTTTCAGCTTATAACAAGCTCCTAATTATGAAGCATTTTACTTTCATTTCAGACTCGATTAAAGAAAAAGAGGAGAATGAAGAATCAAGTCAAGTTGAGGAGAAAAATCATTTCAAAACAGAAAAACCTTTGAGTTGCTCTCAAGTCAAACAGAAAGATTTAAAGAAATGTTGCACCTGCACTCAGTGTGGAAAGAGTTTCACAAGAAAAAGAGATCTTGAGCGTCACATGAAAACTCATACTGGAGAGAAACCATTCACTTGTGATCAATGTGGGAAGAGTTTTTCACGCTCATCAAACCTTAAGGAGCACATGAACATTCACAATAGAGAGAAGCAGCACACATGTGATCAATGTGGTAAAGTGTATTTAGGGGCTTCAGGTCTGAGGTATCACTTGAAAGTTCATACAAAGATGAAGCCACATTCATGCCATTTGTGTGGTAAGAGATTTTGCCATCTACAAAGTTTGAAAGTATATGAGAATATAAATACTGGTGTGAGAGAATCCATGTGTTCTAAGTGTGAAAAGATTTCTATTTCGGTAACTTATTTAAAACTGCATAAGAGGATCCACACTAGAGAGAAATCTTATGAATGCTCACGCTGCAACAAGAGATTTAGTCAGTCAGCATGTCTGAAAACACATGAGAGGATCCACACTGGAGAGAAACCTTTTAAGTGTTCACACTGCAACAAGAGATTTAGTCAGTCGGTACATTTGAAAAGGCATGAGAGGATCCACACTGGAGAGAAACCTTATCAGTGTTCACACTGCAGCAAAAGTTTTAACCAGTCATCATATCTGAAAATACATGAGAGGATTCACACTGGAGAGAAACCTTATAAATGCTCACACTGCAACAAGAAATTTAACCAGTCATCATATCTAAAAATACATGAGATAAACCACACTCGATAGAAACCTTTAGTGTTCACACTGCATCAAGAGATTTAGTCAGTCAGTACATTTGAAAACGCATAAGATGTTTTACCCTGGAGAGAAACCTTATAAGTGTTCAGTACATTTGGATCCACACTGGACAATAACCGTATCATTTAACTGCATGTGGGAAGCGTTTTATTCGTCATCTGCTATACACAGTCATGCAGAAACAATCTTTTTTTTTTTTTTTTCAATCTTGTGTGTATCTCTGGCAGGTTTACCCATACTGGTCTGGCATGTATATGTATACCCATCCCTACTTGTAAATTAGTAGGAGTGAGATCAGTCTCATTAGTTTCTCTTTTACTTTCAGTAATGATCATTTTGCTTGAGTCATTATTAAATGTTACTTTTTTATTAATACATTATCTTTACATTTCATATTTTATTAACAACATTGCGGTCAACTGATTGTATTTGCATAAGAAAAAAAATATTTTAGCTTTGATAGTTGAAAGCATGATGTTTTAGGTTTTGTTCTAATTTTCTAAATAATATCAATGGAATTGAATTAAAAGCCTTTATTGACTTTGTATTTTTTTGCATACAGTGAAATTAGGAGCATTACTGCTGACTGGTGTTAGAAAACATGTACCACAGACAATATATGAGACTAGAGACTACAGACTGTACAGTATCATTATGAAAGTATATACAACAACCGATGTGATTTCCCTGTGGGCCACTGTACAATGTGGGTTGGCCCATTGCTTCTTGTTACTCACCTGTGCTGTTTTGGAAAGCGCAATATTTGAATCCATTGGGGATGATCGTGCAGTAGTAATATTGTTTTGTTTGGCTTCAGTCGGTTTTGTCAAGAGCTCTGGTTTTTGATTCTATTTATTAAATGATGAGCTGTTTCCCCACAAAAGCTGTTTGTTTAGCATAATGAGTCCATCACCTCTGTTGACATTTAATCAAACTAAACAGCCTCTGGTCTCCTTCCCTGCATACTGCCAAAGCAGCAGCATTAGCCATTTAACTTTTTTGGCTAAAGGTTGAAGACCTTACCCCTTGAGTCAAAAGGAACGTCTTTACTAAAAATCCACAGGCAGGGAAATTCACAGACAGGAATGGTAGGAACACACAAGAGGTAACCTTGCAGCCGGACACCAGAACACCGAACACAAATCAAATAATAAAGACAGGTTAACCAGACAAAGAAAGATGATGGGAATAACTATATGACAGGAAAACCAAATATGGGTATATGGGAGAAGTCAAGACAGAGAGAATGATGGGGGTGTAACATTATTCCCCCCTCCCGGAAGGCGCAACTTGCCGTAGACAAGGAATGAAGAAAAAAGTGGACAGGTAGGAAGAACAAAAGAATGGAGAGGGCTGGGAAACAAAGTCTATGCAGGAGGAGGCTTCGGGGGAGGATGATCAACAGAGTCCAGGCCGGATCCGACAGAGCGAGGACCTAAGGAGGAGACAGAAGGGTCCAAGGTGGATCAGACGGAGAGAGGAGCCAGGTCACAACCATGATTGTAGCCCCCGGCAGAGCCGACAGATAGAGGAGCCATGGTGGAGGAAGGGCTGACGACTCCAGGGGGTCGCTAGACAGAGGCTGAGCAGGTGGCGATGGAGACGGAGAGGATAAGCATGGCCAAGGGTCTGGCAACCGAGGCAGAGATCCGTATGTCTTGTTCATAAATGAATCAACTGATTTGAATGATCCATTTAAATAAATGCATTAGTCACTCATTAAAACTGTAATTTGCCACCACCTACTGGCATTTTTTATTTGGTAATTAAAAGTAGCATCTATATTTTATATATCTATATTCAAAAAATTATATTTAAACTACTATTATTTCAAATGTATAATTGAGAAATTTAATTTCTGAGGAAAAATAAAAAAGGTGGCAAATGTAAAATATGCTTGTTCTTGTTTGGTACTTGACTCAAATTGCTTGATTTATTTTTGCTCTTGGAATTGTTTAAGACTTGATGGTAGGGACTTGAGACTTGCTCAAGACTTACCTACGTTTAATGCAGACTAAAACAAACAATGTTAATAGCTGCCAATATGAAAAACAATGCATTTGTCTGTTTGGAGCGAAATACAAATAGAGGTTGGGAAGTGGTATGAATTTCAGAATGTGTCTGTCAGGCTGTTTGATGAGAAGCCTTGTCTGAGCACAACTGTGCCGAGAATAATTACTGAAATTGAGGATCTTGGCCCTTTACCTATGTTGACTTCCGGCTTTGCTACTGTTCGGACACTCTTGCTTACTGCTCTGCGCTTTGCTCCCTGTCTATGAACTTTTTCTCATATTTTTCTAAGATTTTAACTTCAGCATATCAGCACAGTGCTCAGACAACACATTTTTGATACAAACATTACGAAAAAGGAGACTTTTTGCCTCTTTTTGCCTCCCACTGCCAGCAGCTTACATTTCGGAGACGGGAAAACACAGCTGCCTACTTTCAACAGACAAGAAAGAAAATGCCTCTTCTGGAATCTATTTGCTGCACAAACTGCCACAGACTTCTACAAAGGATTGTGGTTTTAGAAACAAAGTTACTTGCTGGACTTCCAAAACAGGCGGAACACACAGAAGATCATCATCACTGACCCCCTCAGCATACAGCCGGTGAGTCCTGTGAATCTAGTCAATATCGACAGTTTATAAGTGTAGAGGAACAAGCCAAAACTGATCGACACACAAATCGATGGCACAAACAGGGAGCGAGACCCAAAGGCACTCGAGACATTAGACTGTCAAGAGTATCTCGTATTGCTGCGATATCATCCTCTACTCCAGATAGGGTTAGTGTTTTACCACCCCCTATACCGCTTGAAAACAGATTTGAAGCATTAATGAATGTGGGTGAGGAATCCCCAAATGTGACTGAACATGAATCGTATCAGCCAGCTGCTAACATCGCTATAAACAGGCGCGCAAGGTCGAGCAGACAGCGGCACTCAGCTCAGAGCGCAGCCGAGCCCAAGACTCTGATAGTGGGAGACTCTATTATCAGAAATATAAGTAGCAGAACTACAACTACATGCTGCTGTCCTCAAGCAACCGTCTCTGATGTGAACAAGGAACTTCGGAACATTCTAATGAAACACAAGACTGCAAATCGAATCATCATCCATGTGGGAAAGAACGATATTCGGAAAGAGCAGTCAGAACTCCTAAAGAAGGATTTTGGTGAACTCATTGAAACACTTCGAAGACTTGAAGTTCAGTCGTTCATCAGTGGACCACTCCCAGCAAGGGGAACTAACATGTTTTCACGGTTGCTTGGACTGAATACCTGGCTACAAAGAACCTGCAGTCTAAAAGGAGTCAACTTCATTGACAACTTCAACCTTTTCTGGGGCCATGGACAATTGTTCAAACTGGACGGCCTCCACCCAAACAAACTTGGTGCGAGAGTGCTGAAGGACAATATCTATTTTTCACTCCGGCATCCATCAGTAGAATGTGTCAGTCCACCCAACATAAATGGCACACACACACTTGGACAATGTATGCGTGATGACAGGACATCTTATCAGCCTCAGATTCATCATGTTGTCAACACAACCCACAAGTACACTGACATCGCCACACAGCCACAACAAGCACTGCTTATGGACACTTTCCTGGCTGAGCCCTGCCCACAGAGCTTATCACAGACAGACTGTGACGTACTACAACAGCTCCAAGACTCAGCACCGAAGGACTACTTTCTGGTAAACAGTCAGGGAAGCCAGGACAACATATTTCAGCCACCAGAAACACCAGAGCCAGAGCTCCATTCACCAGACACATTATCCCTCTCTCCAGCATCTCCACTTTTAAGCTTCTCACAGAAAATGGAGGAACTGGTATATGCTGGAACCAGACTCTCCCACTCTTTTGCTGCAAGCCCCCAGTTATCAACTAAAAAACGGCGGGCACCACAACCACCAAAACCTGTGGGTCCAGCTCGCCCTCCTCCTCCTCCTGTGAGAGCTCTCCGGCCGCTGCCACAACGTCAGGGCCCAAACCCTCCTGTGTCTGCTGTGAGTGAACCAAAAACAACTGATAACAGCTCTCAGTGATATGTGTCGGGTCCCCGCTATAATTGCAGCAACACTCTGGAATGTTTACATAACAAGCGGGAACCCAGTGTGCCTGTAGCTTTCCCTATTTCTGTTTTAATATGTGATAGAAAGTCAAAGGCCATCTCAAGTCGTACGGTTGACCAATCTAATCTGAGGCCTATTAGGTATCAAACTAAGATCGCTCTAGAGACAAAAAGTAATGCCATCAAGCTAGCATTTTTAAACATTCGCTCACTAAAAAATAAATCACATCTGATCAATGATTTTATAACCACAAACAACCTGGATTTTATGTTTCTAAATGAAACATGGCTAGAAGACAGCTGCAGCGCAACAGTCCTCAATGAAGTAGCCCCTCCTAACTTTACTTTCATGAGTGTCTGCAGAGCTGTTAGGAGAGGTGGTGGCGTAGCTGCTCTATTTAAAGATGTCTATCAATGCAAGCAAGTGTCATTTGGTCAGTACCTGTCATTTGAATATCTAGGGATTGTGCTGAAAGGTGCTCCACGCATTCTATTCATCATTATTTACAGGCCCCCAAAATACTCTCCATCCTTTGTTGAAGAGTTCACAGAACTGCTATCAATGATTTGTTCAGAGTTTGACTGTTTTGTTATTGCAGGGGATTTTAATGTTCATATAGAAAATGCAGAAATCAAAACCACAAAAGAACTTATAACGGTTTTGAACACGTTTGACCTGATTCAGCATGTGCATGGGCCCACACACAATCGTGGACACACTCTTGATTTACTCATCAGTAAGGGTCTAAACATTTCATCCACTGTTATCAAGGATGTAGCACTATCTGATCACTTCTGTATTTTCTTTGATATATTGATCTCTGCTCCTAATGAATGTAGATCTGTCTCTGTCAGAAAGAGATGCATTAACGATAACACTAGTGTGCTATTTATGAAGGCTATATCTTCAATGCCAAGCATTTCTGCAGACTCTGTTGATCTTCTCCTGGAGTCCTTTGACTCAAAAGTTAAGAATGTCATTGATGACATCGCACCTGTGAAAATCAGAAAGATGTCAGGCAGACAGAAATCATCGTGGAGAAAATCAACAGCAGTACAGAGTATGAAAAGACAATGCAGAAAAGCTGAGCGGATGTGGCTTTTCTGAGAAGATCAATAATATCAGAAAGACAATCAGCACACCCTCAAGTTATGCAGAGATCAGACAGATTCGACCGCAATCTCAAAAAGAAGTCACTATGTCTACTTTTGAAGCAATCGATAGCAACATTTTGGAAGAAACAGTACAGCACCTCAAATCGTCAACCTGCTACCTTGACACACTTCCCACATCTTTTTTCAAAAGTGTGCTTAGCTGTTTGGAAGCAGATCTCTTAGAAGTGGTGAACACCTCACTTCTCTCTGGGACTTTTCCAAACTCACTGAAAACTGCAGTTGTTAAGCCCCTTTTGAAAAAGAGAAATCTTGATAACACCAAATTGAGCAACTATAGACCAATATCAAATCTTCCTTTCATAGGTAAGATTATTGAAAAGGTTGTTTTTAATCAGCTGAACCACTACATAAACTCAAATGGATACCTGGACCACTTCCAATCTGGTTTCAGACCACATCATAGCACAGAGACAGCGCTCATAAAGATAATAAATGATATTCGCCTAAGTTCAGATTCTGGCAAAATATCAGTGCTGGTATTACTAGATCTCAGTGCTGCGTTTGACACTGTCGATCATAACATTCTTCTTGATAGACTGGAAAACTGGGTCGGGCTTTCTGGGATGGTTCTAAATTGGTTCAGGTCATACTTAGAAGGGAGAGGTTATTACGTAAGTATAGGAGAACATAAGTCTAAGTGGACGTCCATGACATGCGGAGTCCCACAAGGCTCAATTCTAGCGCCGCTGTTGTTCAGCCTGTATATGCTCCCACTAAGTCAAATAATGAGAAAGAACAAAATAGCATATCACAGCTATGCAGATGATACCCCAGATTTACCTAGCCTTATCGCCAAATGACTACAGCCCCATTGACTCTCTCTGCCAATGCATTGATGAAATTAACAGTTGGATGTGCCAAAACTTTCTTCAGTTAAACAAGGAGAAAACTGAAGTCATTGCATTTGGAAACAAATATGAAGTTCATAAGGAAAATGCGTACCTTGATGCTAGGGGTCAAAAAACAAAAAATCAAGTCAAGAATCTTGGTGTGATTCTGGAGTCAGACCTCAGTTTCAGTAGCCATGTCAAAGCAGTTACTAAATCTGCATACTATCATCTCAAAAACATTGCAAGAATTAGATGTTTTGTTTCCCGTCAAGACTTGGAGAAACTTGTTCATGCCTTTATCACCAGCAGGGTGGACTATTGTAATGGTCTCTTCACTGGCCATCCCAAGAAGACCATTAGACAGCTGCAGCTCATACAGAACGCTGCTGCCAGGATTCTGACTAGAACCAAAAAATCAGAGCATATTACACCAGTCCTTAGGTCCTTACACTGGCTTCCAGTTATGTTTAGGATAGATTTTAAAGTACTTTTACTAGTTTATAAAGCACTCAATGGCCTAGGACCTACATACATTGCAGATATGCTCACTGTATATAAACCTAACAGACAACTCAGATCACTAGGATCGAGTCAGTTAGTAATATCAAGGGTTCACACAAAACAAGGGGAATCCGCTTTTAGCTATTATGCCGCCCGCAGTTGGAACCAGCTTCCAGAAGAGATCAGATGTGCTAATACATTAGACACATTTAAACGCAGACTTAAAACTCACCTGTTTAGTTGTGCATTTATTGAATGAGCACTGTGCTACGTCCGAACAGACTGCATTATTTTATGTATAATCATTTTACTGTGCTAATTAATTTTAAAATCAATTTTTTAAATCATCTTAAATGTTCTTAAATTCTGTTTTTATTGTTGTTAGTGTGATTATTATTTTAAATTTTTATGATTTGTTTGCTGTTGTGATTTTAACTCCTTTTTATGTACAGCACTTTGAATTACCATTGTGTATGAAATGTGCTATATAAATAAACTTGCATTGCCTTGCCTTCAGGGTAGGTCCTCAGCCAGTACCCAGCTCCCCCTCTGGTCTAGTGAATATGGTTGTGGTGGTGTTTGTCTTCCTTGGGTCTGCCTCTGCCTGCTTAGGCCTATGGGACCTCCTGGCCTCCAGGTCCCCCATTACAGCTTGGTAAACTTAGGACCTACGTCCTTCTTCCAGGTAAGCTTCCAGGAAGTATTTTATTCACAGGAATGCCCCTAGGCTGTTTCGCTGGACTCTCAGACCTTACAGGTCTCCTTACTGAGAATCCCACCCTAAGGGGCTTCCTTCCTAGCTCCCGGTCACTCTCTAAGTGGGCTAGTATTCACCCCTTTTTGGAGTGGGTTTTACTTTGAGGGTTTTTGCAAAACCCTCTTGACCGTTGACTCTGATGAGTAACCTCTCTTAGGCTTTCTGATTTTGCAGATTCTGTGAGAATCTGTCAGGACAGAGCTCCGTGTTTCTGTTGAGACAGAAGCATAAGTCCACTTAGGGTTGGTTTTGGCTAAACAACTCGGAAGCACCCCCTTCTCTGCCTAACGTCCTCCTCTGCTGTAACGAGTGCGGCCATCGTCCGGACCACGTGTCCAGCAGCTCGTCGTCTTGGCAGCGCTGGTTCCCTCTACGCACCCTTCCTGGACCCACGAGGACACCAGCGGAAAGACCGGAAAAGAGACCGGTCTCCCAAGGAGAGGCGTGCTCGGCATTTAAGCAGCGGCGGTGATGAGGCTTCATTCACTTCAGGTGATCCTCATCACACGCCACCAGACCAGGGTGTTTTCGTGCCCCTCCTCTCCCAAACACACCCACTCCCGTCGGGAGCCTGGAGAAGGGCGGCGAATAAGGGACTGGGTGTTGATGATAATTAGGGGGGAGGCAGTAGACTCGTCACACCTTTTATACTGTGTTCAGAGTCACGCTGACGGTGTTACCCTAGCAGCCCCTAGAGGACATCTAGGATCTCAGGGGACAATGGTTTTACTCCAAATCCTATAGTAAAACCATGGTTAATTCTGTGGTTACTATGGTTTTAATACATAAAGTATAAACCAGCTAAAAACAGCATCCCAACCTACCTAATCAGCATATGTTAAAACCAGCATTGGCTGGTTTTAGCTGGTCAATCAGCCTGGTTTTAGTTGGTCAGCTAGAAAATCTTTCTTGATTTAAGAATATTTATATATTTTAGCTGGAAACAAGACACATTTTTTTGCAGTGTATCAGATTTTGTTTTACAATACGTACATTTCCACGTTTTCATTTCCAAACCAGCATGTAGGTTACTTGTTATAAATGTACAACATAAACACATTTATGAATACTTTTTTTACTGTCTTTTTTACCCTATGAAAGGGGAGATATTTTTATATTACCTTGTAGCAGTGTCAAGAGTTTTGCCACCCCTTTCAATCACCTGAGCTCTTGTAAGGGCAAAGTACGACTGCAAAGCAAAGCAACCCTACAGAGCAAACTGAAGAGAGGATTTTTCTCTGGTAAAACAAAATATATACCTACATTGCATCTGACTACCTTTATACAAATAACTGTCTTTTCATTATGTATCTGCATCTTGCTGTTGTTTTAACTAAACGTTTTAATACATTTAATGAATTTCCTTTATTTACTCTATAATGCCTTTAATGCAAATGGATGTAGATCAATTTTAACATGAGCAGTTATATATAGAATATAGTCTATTCTTCATTCCCAAGGGCTAATCGAACTACTCTATTTGAGGACAATAATTCTACAATGTGATAGCTACATTTATAACAATAAACATAATTAAAAATAAATAAATAAATAAATAAATAACATTTGTTGATATACTATGATTTTTGTATAGGTCAATTTCAGATTCGGCAACAAGAATGTCCCAAACAGTTTTACCCGTGAACTCTTCAACACTTGTCATTAAGTTTCAACCACCAACACAAGCAACAGCAGTTGGGGCAGTGCCAAATGCTCCTGTGCCCGTTTATGTCCAACAGGTCGCAGGAGTTTCTCCTCTTCATGGACTTCAGGCATTTCTGAAAGGCCAACCAAAAGCCCTTGGGGTAAGAATATTTGACTTTTATGTGTGACGGTAGTGTGAAGTAAGAAAATGAATGAAAAAGGAGTGGTAGACAAGTTAACACAGTATACACCGTTTTTATGGCATAATGTGACTTATTGTCTTAGTGACAATGAAATACAAAATTGAGGAAGACCAATATAAAATAAGGTTTATCATTTACAGAGTACATTTTACAGTGTACCAGTCACAAAGAGTCACAGAGAAGAATCTTTTAGGAGTTGTAAACAATCAAAAAAATGTTAACTAATGGACAAAGTTGCACATCTGCAAAAATAAGTGTTCTGTGCTTGAATGTTTTGGGATATTTTTCTAGTACAATCATAAGCCCATAACTGTAGTTGCCATACATTAATTGTAATTTAATTTTGGTTCCCAAAATTTGGCACCGTTTTACTTTATAAGAGACTCTCTTGTCCTATCCTGTATATATTTTTTGTCCCTCACAGACTGTCCAGATAATGATCGGTCTGTTGACTTTACTGTGTGGGATTGTGTTGACACTGAATGCAGATTCCATCACTGTCATTAGTGGTATTCCTTACTGGGGATCAATCATTGTAAGAAACAATTTTTTTTCTGGCTTTTTTATATAGGCTACATATTCCAACTGAATTTTCAATTTTAGCCTTTCTCTCTCCTCTCAGTACATTACCGCAGGCTCACTCTGCATTGCTGCTGAAAACAAAGTTAATTCACTCTCCGGTTTGTGTTTGGTATGTACTCAACATTTGTATGTTTTAAGGGGTCCAAGCTGCCCAACGCGGGCAGGTGGCATTATAATAGTATGATTCACATTTTTGTGCAATTGATATAAACAATTCTTATGGATAGGGATGTTTCTGGCAAAAATTTATTAAATTAATTTAGAGTATCTGAAGCACTGAGATATTAACTAATTATAGAAACTAATTTTATCTCCTGAACGCAACACCCAAACTTAATGTAACTTTGGACGTTTTGATATTTTATACTAAATTGCATCAAAATTGCACATATAGATACAACACACACAGTATCTTATAATCACTTCTTAAGAAACAAAAGATTGTACTAAAATATATCACTTCTTAAGAAACAAAAGATTGTACTAAAATATATGTACTAACAGTAAAAGTGATAATAAACCATTGTCCCTTTTGAGACCTGAATATTTAGCGTAAAACAGTAATCAGTGAAGATTGACTTGATTTTGCATTCATGTTGTGTATCTTTGCCATCTACATTAAAATGTGTTAAAAAATTTTTTTAAAGTTATTCCTAATTTACTAATCAGTTTTATGTCGATGTTATTTTTTTTCTGACGATAGGTGAAAGGTTCGCTTGGAATGAACATTTTCAGTGCTATAACTGCAGGCATTACCATTATTTTAATTCCATTTGATTTGGCTCTTGGACCATTTTACAATTACTGCTACGATGCTGACTGTTTCGAGTTTAAGGAAAAGTATACGGTATGTCATCAATGTTTACATTTGCATTTGTGTAGTAATCACAATAAGATCACTGTTTGGTCAGTTACTTGTCGAAAGTAAATTCTTAATCTGCTCTCATCTGTCCAGTCTTTTTCTCCTCAACATCACATCTCTTACTATTACTGATCACTTATAATGTAAGAAGGCATTGATTTTATACATTAAGCAGCCAGTGTACCAGTGTGAGAACTAATTGTCAATTATTTTAATATTATTTGTGCTAATGTTGATTTTCATCTCAGATTCTCTTCTGGGGAATCGGAACTGTGTTGCTGATATTCGCCTTGCTTGAGTTTATCATCTCCATTTGTCTGTCAGCATATGCCTGTAAAGTCAGCTGCAGCTGTTGCACCCAGGTTAGTAATGCATCAAGATGGAGGTTCACAAACTTTTTAGTCAACTGACACCCTCTGATATGTAATGGAAATAGTTACTTAAGGATATTTTGGGTTCACACTTGGGTTTTCAATAGTTGGGTCTATATAATAAGCAACAAACACTAAGTTACGTTACAAATATTTATTTATTAAATTCTTCACTTTCAAATGGTCAAACGTTTTTAACATAAAAATCTTGTGCTATAAACATCTGTACACAAAAACGTTGAAAAGTATGTAAATGTTGATGAAGTGAACTTTAAACACATTTTGTTTCCAGATATTAAAGGGTTCATCAAGTTGATATGATTCTTTAGGGTCTTAATGAGAAGTCTGTGCTATATTTTGGGTAAAATTTTACAGTGTAAAAAACACCCATTTTACCTTGTCGTAAATCAGGCCTTTTTAGAGTGACCCATTCTTTTGCATTTGCCTTTAAAGGCTTTAAAGCTGTGTGTGGCTTTCTCCTTTCCACAAATTTAACATAAAAAATGGGGCTGTCAAACCATTTAAAAACTTCTAATTACTAACACATCAAATACGGCTGAGAAATTACACCCAAAATATCATATAAAATCATTATTGTGTTAAATGAGAAAAGCATTAAATTACTCTTGCGGTACTTTAATGCAATATGCCGATTGGTCTGCACAGTGATGGTGCATCTTGAACAAGTCTAATAACTCACTGAATCATTGATTCACTCAATTAGTTCAAAATGGAAGATTCATTCAGTAAAGAAACATCACTTGCAACAGTTCCGCTGTGGCTTTATTTGGAACTATTTTGTTTGCAGAATTGATCAAAACAGCTAATATTGAATTTAAAATGTAAAACAATATTAATTTATAGCTTACTGAACTATTGTATAAAATGTTACAATTGCAAGCACGCACATATCACAAGACAGCTTTTCATCTTGACTATAAATATTTTCACTTCTTGTGAAATGAGATCTCATCACAAACCCATAAACAATACTACATATTTTACTGTATTTACTGCATATAATCAATTTTCATGCCAATAGCTTTCACATGCATATGATTCAGGATTCATAATTGTTAGAACCTAAAAACTAAAAAGCTTTCTGAAGCACTTGATAAATTCTCATGTTCCTCAATCCTTTTTCCACATCGGATCCTCACTTTGAAATAAAGGTCACATATATTTCTAAATTAGCTTAAATTACTAAATTTAGTATTAGTATATGCATCTCCTTTTTCTCTTAAAGGAGTAGTTCACTTCCAGAATTAAAAATATTAATAATGTACTCACCCCATTGCCATCCAAGATGTTCATGCCTTTCTTTCTTCAGTCGTAAAGAAATTATGTTTTTTGAGAAAAACATTTCAGGAATTATCTCTATAGTGAACTCCAATGGTGCCCGCAAGTTTGAACGTCCAAACTGCAGTTTCAATGCAGTTTCAAAAGGCTCTAAACGATCCCAGCAGAGGAATAAGGGTCTTATCTAGCTAAATGATCATCGTCATTTTCTTGTCTAGCTCTGCGATGCCTGGATTTGTACTCTTGTGTACTGTGGGTCAACACTGTTTTTTGGGAGAAAAACTCCCATCTCATTTTCTTCTTCAACTTCAAATTTCTCCTACATCACTGTTTTACCTTTTTTGTAAAGGGTGCTTGACCTTTGCATGTTCAATTTGCAAACACAGGGTCGGTACTTCTACTGCAATGTAGGACGATTTTGAAGTTAGAGGGGAAAATGAAATGGCAGTTTTTCGACATTCCCTACCTGTATTGACCCACATTACACAGAGTACGCATATGCAGTATGAGCATTCAACGTTAAAAAGTATATACATTTATTTTATTTTTTTAAAGGATGGATCGTTTCGCTAGATAAGACCCTTACTCCTCGGCTGGGATTGTTTAGATCTCTTTGAAGCTGCATTTAAACTGCATTTTGGATGTACAAACTCACAGGCACCACTGAAGTCCATAATTCCTTAAATGTTTTCCTCAAAATTTTAATCCTCGTAATTTCTTTACGCCTGAAGGAAAAAAAAGGCTTACTTTAAATTATATAAAATTCAATTTATAATGATAAATTTACTCATGCATAAAACAATTAATTAGTTTGTCACTCAAACTCCACTCCACCCTGTTACATTGGTGCTACTTGTCCTTTAAAACCTTTGAAGTCATAATACCCTAAAATCACAAGACTTGCTGGACATAATTTCCTTGGAAAACAGGCATCTTCAAGAGCTAAGAATATATTAGTCTTTAGCTTTTCTCTCTACTGCTCATTTTAGTCAAGTTATTCTGAACAAATTTTTTTAGATTAAACAGATTATATATTAAAGTTTTCCAAAATGTCATGTTTGACCTAATGATGGAGGCTTGAGTAATTAATGTGCAGAGATTGAAGTGATGTGAATTACCTGAGTCAGTGCATTTCTCAAAAGCATTTAGCAGCAGCAGTGTCTCTACTAATAGCAAAAGCTGTAATACTGGAACTGTATGCCAATGTTGTTGCACTTTTATGGGATTTTACAATAATTAGAAATAAAATGCTATATGTGCATTTCCCCAAAGGTGCCGTATGTTCCACAAGTTTCACCTCCACTGCCCTGTGACTTTAGGCGCTGCCATTACCATGATCTTGACCATTCAGAGGTAAAAGAAGTTTATAAAGTAAAATGGTATACAAAAAATGGATATGTGTAAAGCAATATGTACTTTTCGGATATTATTAAGTAAATAAGCAATCAATAAGTAAACAAGCTGATCATATAGCTTTTTTTCTTATAGATACCTGTGATCAGCAACCCTTCCGTGCATCAGCATCCTGCAGACAATCCTCCACAATACAGTTGATTATTGTTTGATCCTGCTGTTTTGTGTTGCTTTCATGGGACACATGGACTTGGACTTCCCAATGATTACCAGACCCTCACTATTTGCATGTCATTACAAAAAAAGGACTAAATAAGCAAAGACATCACTTGATCAGATTACAAACTTTACGAATTTTTAAAGTCACATGTGTTTAAACGACTATTCAAAACACTAATAGATACTATTTCCTGATTTTCTTTCTGTGGTTAAGTTACCTTATTATAAGTCATGTTTGGTTGCTTAATACTGTATAATCTGTCAGAATAAAGAATGTAAAAAATGCTTATTGGGTTGTTTTTTCGCACTGTTTTTTCATACTGTGTGCTTATTGTTTTTTACATTTTGTATGTCAACCTCATCTAGCACACCTGATACATCAGATTTTTAGTAGAGACTGCAAGAACTAAATTGGGTGTGTCTGGAAAGGTGGACATACAAAATGTGCAGGGCTGGACTGTCTGAAAACCTCCTAGATGAAGGAAACAGCCCAATCAAGAACAACCCATTCATGTGAACTATCCTTAGATAGCTACATACCTCTGACAAGACTGCTATATAGGTGGGCCATCTACTTAAAACCCTCTAATACAGGGAAGACAGTCCAACCCATTTCAACCCGTGGGCAGTTCGTTTTGCCTCTGACCTTATTGAATATGCATTTATAGGAGTTTTCCTTTAAGATACAAATATGTCAGGATTGTGGTCTGTTTTGGAGTGTTTTCCTAATGTATTTCCCCCTGTTTTACCATTGATTTGGTTTGTTCCTTTGTCTTCCCCTTTGGTTCATTGTTTATTTGGTTTAGCCTTGCCCGCATTTGGACTTTCCACTTGTTATCCTGGATTGTGAACACCTGTCTTGTTTAGTGACTACTCCCCTTTGAGTATGTTTAAATAGTCAATTTTTCCTGTTTCCTGTTGTCCGGTATTAACCCTTTGAGCAGTACAGTCCCACATATGGGATTTAGAACGTTCTGTGACGTCACGCAACTGCCAAATTCTAAATTTCAAATCGGCCTCTGCGCAAACACAGGGAGAGGCGAGAGTGATAAAGGCTGTCATTCGTATTCGCACAACTAGCTACTCAAACAGTGTTTATAGGCACTTGATATGCTTATTTTATGTCATAAACACATTGTCACAGAAGAACCAGACACAAGATTTCAGAGCAAATAACCACAATAATGTAAATATATGAATGAAACACGTGCAGCCGTTCATAGGCTGATGAGTGCCTGTCCTTTACGTTCACTGAAACTGTGTTTGCAGGCTCATGATGTGCTTATTTTATGTCACAAACACATCTAAGAAGCACCACAACAATAATTATTTGGGCATATAAGCACAATAATGCCAAAGTATGAAACACAGGCATCCTATGCGGGTAGCCGTGTTTGTTTTGATGAGCGGCTGTCATTTACGTTCACTCAAACAGTGTCATGTTGTGCTTAAATTATATCTATACCACTCATTATAACTCTCAGGCTGTCTAAGAAGCACCATAAAATAAAGTTTATATGGCATATAAGCACAATAATGCCAATTTATGAAAGAAACACGGGCATCCTTTGCGCGCAGCATGTTTGTTTTCATAGGCTAATGAGCGGCTGTTCACGATGTGCTTATATTATGTCACAAACATTCAGATTGTCACAGAAGTCCCACAACAAAACATTTTTGGGCATATAAGCACAATATATCAATGAAACACTGTCACACGATGTGTCACATTGCTATAGTTTAGGCTATTGTTTACATATTACTATACTATAACAAAAATGGCTTCCTTGACAGCTGATGGCATCACTATGCATTATGACAGAGTTCGCGGGGATGTTTTTTTGCAGGAATGATTGGCGGGCTTGTGACAGGCTTGTGAGATTCTTTTCCACTCGGACGCTGAATCCGGCAGCGACAGTGATGAAGAAGCTCACCTCCCGGAAAACCCTACAGACTGTGATCGTTCTGAGGCGACGGCAATCCCTGATAATGCCGGCCCTGCCAGTGAGGGCGCTGTTGTGGGGGACTTTTTTCCAACCTGGACATTAGATCCATTCTCTCCACCAGACCTGGACTTTGACAACACTACCACAGGTGTTCAAGGTAGTGTGACAAATCCTTCTAAGGTAGAATGTTTCAGACTGTTTATGAATGAGCAACTTGTGGAGCAATTGGTATTGGAGACTAAAAGTTATGCTAAAAGAGACGGCTCTCCACTCTCTTCTCTCTGGATCGCTTCCAACTGCTACTAAGGACCCGCCACTTTCCTAACAATGCCACAGCAAACCTCAGTGAATAAAACTAGAAGTGTTTTCACCTTTCTGAGGACTACTTTTGGGAAGATGTTCGTTCCTCACACGGACTTGTGCATTGACAAGTCACTGCTGCTGTGGAAAGGCCGGCTTAGATTTCGGCAGTACATTCTATCAAAGAGGAAGAGGTTCGGGATCAAGCTCTTCATGCTGTGCGATGGTCTGACTGGGTACGTCCTCAATAGCCGCTTTTCCACTTTCGGGCCAGTGCGAGCCAGTGCTAAGAACATGCCAGCGGGGCCAATGGCCTCGAGTCACAAGCACCAAGACCAAAAGTAAGCTGCGTTTCCACTATCGAGCCAGTAGCCTCGCTGTGCAAACCTAAAGCCTTCCCTTTACACAACTCCTTGGATCAAACGTCACGAAACCCCTCCCCTTTCAGCAGGAAGATTGAAAGTAAGTCAGGTAGGCCACCATAGTGCGATCATCTAACGAACAAAATGGAGAGAACCGAATCGGCTGTTTGTTTGCTCCTTTTGGTGTTTTCTTGGTGGAAGATGAAGCAGCGAAACCAAGATGCAAAGATGGAGGCTCAGCAGCATTTACACCGAAAGCTTATGTTAGCTGCAATGCGAAAAAGAACAATACAGCGACATGGAAGCCGGATACAGCGAATGCAGAAACGCAGACAATGGATGGAAATGGTAAATACTGATACAGAGTTTGTAATGTAATGTTATGCTTAAGCTGTTTAAAGCTATCAGATGTTTTGCTAGTATTACATCACATAATTCCATAAGTAATGTTAGACATTAATTGAATTAAGATAGTACATCTGTTTATAAATACATGTTTATATACATGCATGACTTAGGCCACAGACAGATACTACCACCACCACCATGTTTCACAGATGGGATAAGATTCTTAAGCTGGAATGCAGTGTGTTCTTTTCTCCGTACATAATACCTTCTCCAATATGTTCTATTTTGGTTTCACCCATCGTTTAAACCTTTCTCCAATAGTCTTCTGGCTTGTCCACATGACCTTTAGCAAGCAATTTTCTTTTTGGAGAACAATGACTTTCTCAATAAATAAATGACAAATTCATGTTTGATTGGGTTCTCTTTGTCTACTTTAAGGACTTAAAAGAAAATCTGATGATGTTCTAGGTCATATTAATAGTGCTTTTCATTAAACAAACTGTTGCAAACTGAAAATGAAGGTTTCTAAATTTATATTTAGGAGTAGCATACTGTATATATAAAGTGTATTAACTAGTTTAGGTGTGTCTAATTGAGGTTGGAGCTTAACACTGCAGGGCACAGGACTAAGGCTGCATTCGAAATCGCATACTTCCATACTATTTAGTAGGCAAAAAGCAGTAGGCGAAGGAAAAGTATGCATGAAAAGGCGAGATTTACCTGAATGGAGCACTATTTCTCGCGAGATTTAGGCGTACGTATACTTAAGTATCGTTCGAATATGCCTACTTACCTACTATATAGTAGGCAAAATACGTACGTGTGAAGAGTAGTATGTCCGAAACCCACAGTATTCATAAAAGAGTAGGCGAAAGTTCCCGGATGACCTACTGCGTCCTGCCCAGACTCTGAAGTGCCGATCGAGGGATACTTTTCTATCCCATAATGCCATGGGAGAGGATACGTGAACCAAGAAGAAGAGAGGATTGCGTCTAGTTTGCCGCGAACGGCCGAAATAAAAAGAAGAAGAAAAAGAAGAAAAGAATACTTCATAATCGAACATGGCAGAGAAGAGTCAGGAGGATGTTTTCAAATGTGAGTAAAACAGGGTTTCCTGTGTCATAATTGCATTTTTGTAAAAACGTGCATCATGTTGTTAAAACGTGATAGTCGATGGGGAGCTCCAGTAAGCACATAAGTTATGCGTCTACAAAGTGGATTGCTGCCATCTTAAATTTAATTATTCCCACTTCTAAAATCATGATTGCAAGCTTATTAATGTGCAGTTGTAACTAGGAAATTTATGGACGTTAATTCAAATAGCTTGTGACTTTAGCACTTTATATGTTTTAAATCATATACACAGTTAAAAACTTTTAATAAAGGTTTATCTAATATCTGACAGAAACAACTTTGACAAATTCGCTTAAGAGAACATCACAACATAAAACTGACCTCTGTGATATGTGTGTGCTATTACCTATGTAGTAGAATTCAGTTGTCAACACTGCCAATATATATATTTCTGTAATGCAAATAAATTCAAAGTTATCAATAAGCTATCAAATGTATTTGTCTATTAGTACTGTTGATAAAATGAGAAGCAAATGTTATTGGATAAAACACTTCAGCAACTGCCTTAACATTTAAATGTGCAAGTGGTTCGCTGGCTTGTAATCATAGGAGAAGGCAAGGCAAGTTTATTTATATAGCACATTTCATACACAATGGTAATTCAAAGTGCTGTAAAGGAATTAAAGTCACAATAGCATAAAAATCATAAAAATTTAAAATAATAATCACAACAATAAAAACAAAATTAAGAACATTTAAGATTAAGATTAAGACAAATTAATTAATACAGTAAAATGATTATACATAAAATAATGCAATCTGTTCGGACGTAGCACAGTGCTCATTCAATAAATGCACAACTGAACAGATGAGTTTTGAGTCTGCATTTAAATGTGGCTTATGTATTAGCACATCTGATATCTTCTGGAAGCTGATTCCAACTGCGGGCGGCATAATAGCTAAAAGCGGATTCCCCTTGTTTTGTGTGAACCCTTGATATTACTAACTGACTCGATCCTAGTGATCTGAGTTGTCTGTTAGGTTTATATTCAGTGAGCATATCTGCAATTTATGTAGGTCCTAGGTCATTGAGTGCTTTATAAACAAGTAAAAGTACTTTAAAATCTATCCTAAACATAACTGGAAGCCAGTGTGGGGACCTGAGGACTGGTGTAATATGCTCTGATTTTTTGGTTCTAGTCAAGAATCCTGGCAGCAGCGTTCTGTATGAGCTGCAGCTGTCTAATGGTCTTCTTGGGAAGGCCGGTGAGGAGACCATTAAAGTAGTCCACCCTGCTGCTGATAAAGGCATGAACAAGTTTCTCCAAGTCTTGACGGGAAACAAAACATCTAATTCTTGCAATGTTTTTGAGATGGTAGTATGCTGATTTAGTTACTGCTTTGACATGGCTACTGAAACTGAGGTCTGACTCCAGAATCACACCCAGATTCTTGACTTGATTTTTTGTTTTTTGACCCCTAGCGTCAAGGTACGCATTTACCTTATGGACTTTATCTTTGTTTCCAAATGCTATGACTTCCGTTTTCTCCTTGTTTAACTGTAAAAAGTTTTGGCACATCCAACTGTTAATTTCATCAATGCATTGGCAGAGAGAGTCAATGGGGCTGTAGTCATTTGGCGATAAGGCTAGGTAAATCTGGGTATCATCTGCATAGCTGTGATATGCTATTTGGTTGTTTCTCATTATTTGACTTAGTGGGAGCATATACAGGCTGAACAACAGCGGCGCTAGAATTGAGCCTTGTGGGACTCCACATGTCATGGATGTCCACTTAGACTTATGTTCTCCTATACTCACATAATAAGGGTCAGAAGGGAGTTTGGATTGGGATTTCCTGAGCTGGAGGAAGGCTAGGAGGGTTTGAAATGGTTGGAGGGGTGATTGAAGGTTTGAAATATAGATGAAGTGGCCTTTCTTTGTTTGGTCTGTCTTACTTTGTTTTATGAAGTAAGAGATGGTTTCACCGTCTAGCACTGCTAGATCGGAGATAGTTGGGTGGATGGGTGGGTTTAAACCAGATGTAATGGCGAGCTCAGAGCATCTGAGGAAACCGAAGAAAGCCAGGATAAACATGGCTTCTAATGTGCGGGCAGTGAGGATGGAATGGTAACCTTTACGGAGGGTGGAGATGCAGTTGGTCAAAATTTTTAAGGTGATAGGTTGTCTTGGGTCTGGGCGGTTGGGCTGGGTTATTTGGATACCTTTGATGAGAAGGGAGGTCTGCGAATTGGTTATATGGGATGAAGGCGAGCCATATAACAGTTTGTGGAAAAACTGGATTCCGCTTAGGTATCCTTTATTGGAGCTGGCTTGGAGGTTTTTATTGGAGTTGAGATGAGAGATAAATAAGCAGGGAAAAATCAGGCAAAGGCAAACTATAGACGGAGGGGAAATGTTTAAAACATTTCCATGCTGTAAGGTAGGATTGGAGAGTCCTAGGGGAGACAGCTTGGAGAATGGAATTGATGGAGGCTTCGAGGAGGGGTCTCAGAGGGTGGTTTACAGGAATATCAGTTCTGAATAAGGAGGAACTGGGGTTGGGGGCGGATCCGCCTCTGGTGCCAGCGATCTGAATTTCTGCCAGAATCCGGGTTCTGATGGAGTTGGGTACCGGGGGAGGTTCCTGCGCTAGAGCATTTGGAGAGGCTGGAAGGGGCATAGCTGAGGCTAATGAGAAGGAAGAGTGGGTCTGAGGAGGAGGAAAGGGGGCTACCGGGACTGTAAGTGGAGGTAAGTCTGCGCTGCGGCCGTCTCCTGGGACGGAAAAAAGAGGAAAGAGAGGGGGAATGGCGGGCAACGGAGTCTGCGAGATTGGAGGCGGGCTTGCGCTGGGGACGGCTCCTGGGGCGGAGAAAAAAAGAAGAGAAGAGAGGGGGAATGGTGGGCATCGGAGCCTGTAAGATTGAAGGCAGGCTCATGCTAGGGATGGCTCCTGGGGCAGAGAAAAGAGAAGGGAAGAGAGGGGGTATGGGGGTCACCGGTGCTTGTGCCATGAGCAGGGGAACACTTGTGTTATGATTGGACGGCGGTGCTGCGGGCCATGGGAGGGGAAGGGAGTTAAGAGAATGGTGGGGCCGCCGGTGTGGGCGAGCTCGTGCTACCGCGGCGGCTTATAGAGGCGATGGCCTGTTCTCCGCCGGCATGAGCAGCGAGCTTCCGCTTGGAAGATCAAGAAGGAGGGCAGTGGCTGGCGACTGCGGCGTTTGGGGCGTGGCCCAAGCTCTGTGATGGCTTTTTGCTGAGTCCTGGCGTAGAGTAGGGGGCCCTGTGGCCCTGTGGAGAGATGCGTAGAGGCCGAGGAGATCCGCTTTGGAGGAACGGCGTGGGAGGACGATGCCAGAGCTGGCGAGCGTCTTGCGGAGCCCAGCTATGGTCCATTTCCCCTTGGCTGGGGCGGAGGAGAGGGCTGTAGCGTAAGAGGACTCTGGGGAAGATGCCTGACGCCCGGAAGGTGGTGGAGATGGCGTGATCTGGCGTCTTGGAGTGTAAGCAGCGGCTGCGCGAGAGGCCGCGATGCAGCCACGGGCTTGGTTGTTGGATCCTGCGGACCGCTGGTGGTATGAGTGGCGACTTGGACGGTGGCTGGAGGTGCTGCAGGATCCTCGGTATTCGTGGAATAATCCCCGGAGGACAATTCAATCTCGGACATATTTGCGGCGATTTGGATTGCCAATGCTGAAAACTAGAGATGATGAAGGTAAGATTGCTTGGCTATTTAAAGGGATTCTCTTGTAGTGCTTGGATAGGGAATTTGATTGCTGATGGTAAATTGGCTTTGGTAATTATATGTACAGCTCCTCACGAAATTTTTTAATAAAACATAGAATTGCAAAGTGATTCATTTGTTAAGTGAATTTGTTAACTACAGTTAATTACAGTAGGTCAAGAGGCGTGTTGAAGACAGTGTTATTGAGCAGGCTGCCTAAGTCTGAATGTTTTTATTCTTATTTGCATTTTTTCAAACAGAATACCTGTGACATCTGGCTTTGGTTAATAATTGCAAAACTGCTGTTTTCATGTAGTTTATCATTGTATTTTTTTGCAAAGCAGTCTACTTTTGTGCCGTGTGATGGTGCAACATTTTTGATAAAAAACGAAATTATATTCAAATGTATTGTGTGTTTTGTCTTTCTGTGTTCTCATAGGCTAGCTATTTTCAGACATGCTTTCTGCACATTTACACCAGGACCAATCAAGCCTACGGAATACTCCAATAGCCAAAATCTAAGTACTTGAAGTCTAAAGAAATGCACGGTAGCCCAGGCTACTCTTCATCTTCCCTAACAGTGTGTCAGAATACCTGCAGGCCAGGGAAAGAAAAAAACATGAATCTCTTGAATAATAGCAATACAAATACTTTTTTCCCCCTGCGGGACGGGAGAAGACACAAAATCAATGCATCTCTATTATCGTGCGGGAATAAATTCTCAGAGTTTTGCGGGTGCAGGGGGGAGTGGAAATACATATTGGGGGAGTGGAAATACATATTGCGGGAGCGGGCGGGAGTGTAACACACTCCGGCGGGAGCGGGATAAAGAAAACAGTCCTGCGCAGGACTCTAGAACACATTATCCGTGTATTTTCCGGAATGGCTGTGTGAAAGAGGCTGAAGTTGACGTAACACTGGTCGTTGTTCGAAAGTCTGTGCAATGATGTAGTTTTGACATCTATAGACTGAACAAGGTTTTCATACTTGTTTTTGTGTTGTTGTTGCTTAGCAATGAAATGGATGCAATGTTGTCGGGGTTTGACAAAAGGAGGGTGGGACGGTGGTTGGTATTCGAGGTGGTGACTAAAGGTGGTGACTAAAGGTGGTGACTGAGTAGATCGGACGTCACATTTTTACAGAAGTCACTGCGTCTTGTGAAAAGGAACAGCTACTTTAAGCAGGCTGTGTGCAGTTTACTGTGGATTTAATGTTTTGAAACTTATATGGTAGTTACATAGCCCCTAGACCTCAGTTATCATGAAAAAAGCCAGAAAATTTAGATTTTGACAATATGGGACCTTCAACTTTTATAATAAATATCTCTTTGGTTTTGAGACTTTAAGCTTTGCAGCTTCACAAATCTTATCTAATGCACAAACAGCTTGTAACACTCCAAAGGAAACCGCATCATATGCCCTTTTAAATTATCTTTGTTATTGATTTCCCACACACCATTTCTACCAATCTGCTTCTGGCGCCACCATCTGTAGGACTTATTGGCACTACTCTCAAATGTTTGTTTTTCATGTTTTTCATCTTATAACAAGTTACTGAAAATTAACCCTTCTTACTTTTATTTCAGAGTTGATTAAAGAAAAAGAGGAGAATGAAGAATCAAGTCAAGTTGAGGAGAAAAATCATTTCAAAACTGGAGAAAGACCTTTGAGTTGCTCTCAAGCCAAACAGAAAGATTTAAAGAAAAGAAGAGCAGAGAAATGTCCCACCTGCACTCAGTGTGGAAAGAGTTTCAAAAGAAAAACAGATCTTGAGCGCCACATGAAAATTCATACTGAAGAAAAAACATTTGCTTGTGATCAATGTGGGAAGAGTTTTTCACGCTCATCAAGCCTTAAGGAGCACATGAACATCCACACTAGAGAGAAGCACACATGTGATCAATGTGGTAAAGTGTATTTAGCAGCTTCAGGTCTGAGAAATCACTTGAAAGTTCATACAAAGGTGAAGCCACATTCATGCCATTTGTGTGGTAAGAATTTTTGGCATCTACAAAGTTTGCAAGTATATGAGAATATAAATACTGGTGTGAGAGAATCCATGTGTTATAAGTGTGAAAAGATTTCTACTTCAGTAACTTATTTAAAACTGCATAAGTTGATCCACACTGGGGAGAATTCTTATAAGTGTTCACACTGCAACAAGAAATTTAGTCGGTCAGGAGACCTGAAAATACACGAGAGGATCCACACTGGAGAGAAACCTTATGAGTGTTTACATTGCAACAAGAGATTTAGTCGGTCAGTACGTTTGAAAACACATGAGATGAACCACACTGGAGAGAAACCTTATAAATGCTCACACTGCAAAAAGAGATTTAGTCAGTCAGTACATTTGAAAATACACAAGAGGATTCACACTGGAGAGAAACCTTATGAGTGTTTACATTGCAACAAGAGATTTAATCAATCGGCATGTCTAAAAAGACATGAGAGGAGCCACACTGGAGAGAAACCTTATAAGTGTTCACACTGCAAAAAGAGATTTAGTTATTCAGCATCTCTGAAAATACATGAGAGGATCCACACTGGAGAGAAACCTAATGTGTTCACACTGCAACAAGAGATTTCGTCAGTAAATTTGAAAACACATGAGAGGAGCCACACTGGAGAGAAACCTTTTGAGTGTTCACACTGCAACAAGAGATTTAATCAGTCAGCATCTCTGAAAATACATGAGAGGATCCACAATGGAGAGAAACCTTATGAGTGTTCACACTGCAACAAGAGATTTCGTCAGTCAGTACATTTGAAAGTACATGAGAGGATCCACACTGGAGAGAAACCTTATGAGTGTTCACACTGCAACAAGAGATTTAATCAATCAGCATGTCTAAAAAGACATGAGAGGATCCACACTGGAGAGAAACCTTATGAGTGTTCACACTGCAACAAGAGATTTCATCAGTCAGGACATTTGAAAATACATGAGATGATCCACACTGGAGAGAAACCTTATAAATGCTCACACTGCAACAAGAGATTTAGTCAGTCATCATATCTGAAAACACATGAGAGGATTCACCCTGGAAAATAACCATATCATTGCACTGCACATAAGAAGAATTTTATTCAATCATCTGTTATACACAGTCATGCAGAATATCTCTAGCAGATTTACACATACTGGTCTGGCATGTACTGTATATAAATACTCATCACTACTGGTAAATCAGAAGGAGAGAGATTAGTCTCATTAGTTTTCACTTTTACTTTAAGTAGTTAATGATCATTTTGCTTTGAGTCATTATTAAATGTTACTTTTTTATTAATACATTATCTTTACTTTTTATATTTTATTAACAACATTTGTGGTCAACTGATGTATTTGCATAAGAAAAATAATTTTAGCTTTAATAGTTGAAAGCCAACTAAATAAAGCTTTTAAATGGAATTGAATTAAAAGTCTTTATTGTCTTTGTATTTTTCATCATAAAGTGAAATTAGGAGCATTGCTTCTGACTAGTGTTAGAAAACATGTACTACAGACAGTTGTAATATTGAACATTGAAATATATATATATATATATATATATATATATATATATATATATATATATATATATATATATATATATATACATAGGCCTATTTAGGGGGCAGGGGGAGGTACAAAATCTGGGGAGTGTATTTGAGAGGGGGGGTGGGGGGACGTTTGAATTCCAGCTGGATATAGGCATGGCATTCTGGCTAATGCCACAGGGGCCGGACTATTTTCTTTAATGTGGGCTGGTCAGATTTTTATTACTAATATTGTCACCCTTGGTAAATATAAGCAAAAGTGGATGTGAAAATAAATCTGCATAATTTATCCTTTTGATCTTTCATTAAAAAAATTCACAAAATTCTAACCTGTCATTGAAGTAATCAATAGAACCAAAGGATGAAATCTCACTTGGAAATAAATATTTTCTCTAGTTCACATTGGCCACTATTATTGGCACCCAATTATAGCAACGTCATTTTCCTAAGATACAGTTCTGAGTTTTCTCTAACAATGTCTGAGTTTGGAGAACACCTGACAAGAGATCAGATGCCATTTCTTCAAACAGAATCTATAGATTCTCCAGAATTTCTCTCTTCCCAGCTTCATGTTGGTGGTGCTTCTCTTCAGTTTTTATACAAGGTTCTGGGGCCGGATTCACGAAACATTCTTAAGAAGAAATTTCTTCTTAACTGCCATTTTCTTCTTATTTTTTAAAATAAGAAAAAAGTTAAGAATATTTTGTATTCCCAAAAAAATCATCTTTTTACTTAAGATTGTTCTTAAGACATAAATGAGGAAAATTCTAATTCTTGAAAAGAATCTTCTTAAAAACCACCGTAAATAACTTCTTAAAGTTAGGATAGCCCGAGACTTGTCTTAAATCCCAAATAGTAATAATTATTTAATTGATTGATTGGGTTATTTCAAATTAACTGTTATATTAAAGCATTGCAACACTACTAGCTACATATCTAAAACATATTAGGACTATTATTAGAGATGAGCACGAGTTCGCTGAAGTGACAGCAATGACTGATAATGTAAACAATTATCTTTCATGATTAGCCTGAGTATGACCCTACTTTTTGCCGTCATCAAAACTTAGTAGCAACTCGACAAAATCGAGTCAGATAGGGAGATTTAAAAAAAAAAAATACGACATAATCTTTGGCCGTATTTAGCGCATGTGCAGGACGCGTTTGCTGTAGCAGCGCACACACATAACGGAAGCGTTCATTCAGACGAGGCAACAAAATACAACACAAAAGTGAATAAACTGTTCGCCAAAGCTTAAGACAGACCCTTTAAAAGTGACGGTTCAAAAACACGGCGCATTAAAAACATGAAGCCGAGCGCCAGACACGGTCGTGACGAAAATGTGCGTGCTTATGATGACTAGGATAATCTGCAGAAACCGCAAAAAAGACGTTGAAGTGTTTATAAATGCGTCTCCAGCCATGTATTCACTCAGGTAGATGTATCTTTTTTTTTTTCTTAAGAAAGAAATTAAGATGTTCTTAAGAACATATTTGAGAATATCTTAAGATTTTTTCAAGAATTGCACTTAAGAACATTCTTACGTACTTCTTAGAATTTATCTTAAGAAATTTCTTAATTAATTTCTTAAGAAGATATTCGTGAATCCGGCCCCAGGTCAGGGAAATGGGACAGCCATGGTAGAAGCTTAATTCTGTGCTTAGTGACACAATTTTTGTGTTGATTTTAATGTTTGTTTTGAATCATCATCCTGCTGGAAGATGCAACCATGGCCCATTATAAGATTTCTAACAGAGGCCGTCAGGTTTTGTTTTTTTATTTGCTGGTATTTGATAGAATTCATGAAGTACTGTGTCTAAACAAGATGTACAGGGTCTACAGAAAAATAGGTCCACAACATTAAAGACCCAGCATTATTTTTAATTGGGGGCATGGGATACTTTTTTATCCCTGTCTGCACCAAAATCATCTGGAGGGTTAGCTGCAAAAAAAGCACATTTTTAGTTCCATCTGACCATAGAAGCCAGTCCTGTTTGAAGCTCCAATCATGTCTGACAAGTGAATACACTGGAGATTGTTTTTGGGAAAGCCAGGAGGATTTGTTCTTGAAACCCTCTTGAACAACATGTGGTGATGTAGGGGCTGTTTTATCTTTTTTTTTTTTAGGCTTTCTGAACCCAAGACTCAACAATTCTCTGCAATTCTCCAACTGTGATCCTTGGAGAGTCTTTGGCCACTCAAACTCTCCTCCTTATCGTGTATTAGGATGATATAGGCACATCCTCTTCTAGGCAGATTTGTAACATCTTTAGTTGATTGGAACTTCTTAATTATTGCCCTGATGGCGGGAATGGGGATTTTCAATGCTTTAGCTCTTTTCTTACAGCAACTTTCTATTTTTTGAAGCTCAACAAACTTGTTCTGCAAAAAAAAAAAATGGAACACTAAAATAACACATCTTTATCTCATTCGATTAGGCAAGGCTTGTTTTTTTTTTTTTCAGAATAATCCTTTGTTTTTATATACAGTACTGAAACTGTATTTTGGTATGTTTAATATACTGTACCCACTTCAAATTCATTCATCTCTGACACAGTTTGAGATAAAGGTATCAAATCAACTGTAAAAATCCCTAAATATAATTCCCTGTAATGCACAAGGCTTTTTTTTTCAGATTATTCCTTTTTTATGTTTTTTTTTTTATATTTTATATAAAAATAAATTTCTGTAAGGTCTTGCTCTCACATTCTGCTTAGACTCAATTAAGTTGGAACCTCCTCCTATACTTTGGTTTTATTTGTGTATTTGTATTTTTCACTTTCTCTGTTTGCTTTTATTTCATTCATTTACCTTTGTTTAGCTTGAATTTACCAATAGGTTGGTTTCACGTGACTTCACGCTGCTGTATCGCGAGAGCGCGGAATTCAGATGGAGGGCAGGAAGTGAAATAGCTGAGGATCTGCCAGTGCCGTCTGAAATAATGCCAATGTTTTGTGTAGTTTACGGCTGCTCCAATCGTTCAAACCGAAAAAAGGAAAAGGGAGTTTTACAGAGTACCAAAGATTGTCACTAATAAAGCTGAGAAATGTAAAAGCTCACAGAACAACACCGTAAAAGGTGTATTTTTAAAGTCGTCTGCGGTCGGGAGTAGCATAGTCTGTTAATGCTCGTGTCTGCAGCGACCACTTCGTCGGAGGTATGTTAGCTAGCCAACTTGTTTTTTGTGTCTGTGTTTATATAGCATTAGGTTGTCATTAAATGCTCATTTACTTAGTAATGATTATTAAGGTACCGGTAGTCTAATATGAACTTCATTGGGGCTTTTTAGGCTGTACTAGCGCTTTGGGTGACGTTGAGTTGGTAGACGGTCAACTTAGGGTACTGAAAAACTAAACCCAAATCAGAGGCGTCTCTTAAACGAGAGCAGAGGATGAAGCCCAAGGAAGACCCAACAAAGACGGTCAGAATGTGCAGAGGCTATGTTGGATCTCCAACAGCCCGGATCTGACACAGACAGCCGAAAGCTCTGAACCGAAGCAGCCTGCTGACAACAACCCATAATCAGAGGGGATCATTGGGAATGGGACATTAAATGATCAAGGTGACCAGCATTATTATTCATTGTTACAAATGTTGACCAGAAAACTTGTATGTTTGTAAAAAGTTGTAAAAAAAAAAAAAAAAAAGATTACTTCACAATAATTCACATTAACTAAAATCAGTCTGTATAATTGGACCCGAGAACTTACATGTTTGTAAAAAGGTTGTTAAAAAGATAACTTAACAATTCATATAATTCATATTCATGAATTAACTAATCATGCTCCCCACTGATATGTTGCAAGCTATGTAGATGCCGGATGCCAGACTGAGCTAACAATGGATGACATTGAGAAGATGGAGGATGTTCAGAGACCAAACAAAACAGAGCTTGGAGATCTTCGAGCCAAAGCAATGGACACACAGTTCAACAAGGAGTCCTTTGAAAAAACGAAGACAAGACAAGGTTCTACACGGGGCTTCCCAACTTCTTAGTTTTGATTCAGATTTTTGAGCTGTGCAAACCCTACATCAGCTGTGGTCCTATGTCTGTGCTGTCTAAATTTGAACAGTTCATTTTAGTTTTGATGAAGCTGAGACTAAATCTCCTGCTGAAAGATTTAGCTTTCAGGTTCAAGATCTTTCTGCCAATTGCTTCTAGAGTTTGGCATAAAGTCATTGACATAATACATGAAAGGTTGTAATTTCAAATTGAGTGGCCAGAGCGACATGTTCTACAAGCTACAATGCCAATGGGATTCAGACAGGCATTTGGATGTAAAGTTGCTGTGATATAGGGCTGCAACTAACGACTATTTTAATAGTCGACTAGTCACCGACTATTGAAACGATTAGTCGACTAATCGGATAATTATTCAATTTTTCTAAAATTTAGCATGAGATTGCTTTAATTATGTGGAAAATGATTTTCAATGAAAAATGCATATTTTATTGAACTTTGCTGCTGATAGGCCAATTCATACTAAAAGTAAATAAAAATGCCCTGTCTAAAACCATTTAGGCACAGTAATCGGTCAGTACAGACATAAATGCATAAATTAAGAAACTCTATAATCTTTTTAAAGGACAGGCACATTTGTTTTATAAGAAAAAATAAATTAAAATCAAGTAAACATTTTCTTCCTGTAAACCAGGGGCAGGCACATCAGCAGCAATAATACCGTAAACAAACATGTATATCCAAAACAAAACGTATTGGCTTCCATGTTATTTAAATCTTACCGAGGCCAGCCAAACTCTGTTTCATTCAACTGTCCGACGTGCTTTCTCTTTAAATGTTCGTGCATCACAGAGGTGCTGCCGTGATGCACAAGGACTGCTTTACAAACCATGCAGGTAATCTTTTTATTCGCCGTAGCAGGCTAAAATGCTCCCAAACTTTATGCCTGTTTCACACATACTCAGTCTGCATTGCGTCTACAGTCCGTGTGCGTTACGTATGCGGTGCAGAAGCAGCACGGACTCGTTTTGCGCTCACACAGAACGCGTACATTGTGAACGTTGTAATCCGTTAACATGGGTGTGGAAAAAAAATATGCACTGCAGACGGAGTATGTGTGAAACGGGCGTGTTTTGGTACGCGCAGCTGCTGCATTCAGTGCATTGGACGCCGCCATTTCTGTATGTTATCGCTCAGCATAGAAGCTAATGCCTATGTGCGACTCTCGGCAGAGAGATGCCTCACTCGGTCGGAAAAAACATGTCTGGCGACAACATCGACAATGAAATTCATTGTCGACTATTTCTATTATCGATTTTTGTCGACAACATCGACGAATCGTTGCAGCCCTACTGTGATAGTTGACTGTTTCGAAGTTTTTGTTGAGAAGCCCTCTAATTTACTAGCCCAAGCACAAACGTGGTCAAACTACAAGCATCACCATACTTTCTGATTGGTGTTGCACCCCAAGGCTATGTAACTTACATATCTTGTGCCTGGGGAGGGTGAGTCAGTGATAAACGGATCACAAAAGAGAGTGGCCTCCTAAAAAACCTGTTACCTGGAGATATTGTCCTAGCAGACCGTGCGTTCAATATTGGTGATGGTGTGGGATTTTACTGTGCTTCACTACAGATACCTGCATTTACCAAGGGGAGAAAACAGCTGTCAGCGTATGAGGTAGCAGACACAAGAAAAATTGCGAATTTGCATATTCATGTTGAGAGTTATCGGTTTAGTCAGAAGAAAATATCAGATTCTGCAAAGCAGGGCTATGCCCATAGAGCACATGACAACAAAACAAGGTGAGGCACTAGCATTGATTGACAAGATTGGGGTTATTTGCTGTGTCTTGTCTAATCTTTCGGATTCTGTTGTCCCATTGGAGTAAGGAGGAGGGAGGGATAGGGATAATAATCAGTCAGTCCAGTACCTAAGCCCTCACACATGTAGAGTCCAATACCTGATTCCTGTTTCTTGGCTCTGATGATAAGTAAGAGGACAGGGAGTAGTACTACATGTATCAGTCTGTTAATATGTTTTCATACTAGAGACTAGGGCTAGTGACTAGTCCAATTGTACTGGATACATGTATTATATGTAATGAAAGGGATTCTAATCTGTTATTGCACACCATGTTCTTATTATAACAATTGTTGAAAAATCTAATCTTGTAAATAAACCACCATGTATAATTCTGTCTTCTCAATGGCATTTCATGTTTTCATTAACAGCCAGAACTCACAAAGACCACACTCATAACAATAGTCAAAATGTACTCTTGTTTCATACAACAGTATTGATATAACAGCAATATCACACACCCCACTTTCTAGAGTGCCTGGATCCTTTCGTTACACATGAGTTTGTAACTTGCTGTCCCAGTATTTATGGAAGTATACAGTTTCTAAAAAAAGCACTCAACTTTAAGGATAACATCATCCTAAAGTACAAGATCAGGCAAAATCATTTCAACAAAAATGTCATTGTGGTTCCACACAACAAAATCACAGTACTCAGCGTCTACAATGTGAAGCTGTTCCTGAACTTGGTAGTAGTAGTCATGAGTCCGGTCCAGCATGACATTATCCCCATCATTGATGAGGCAGAAGCCCTTTTCCCCAGCACACAAGCGCAGATTGGCTTCATCTTGAGTGTGGACACTAAAATCACACAGAGAAGGACATGAACAATAGATTAACAAATATATTATCTGGCTTTTTGGTTAGTTTAGGACTTGAGACACAACTCAGACTCAAGATTAAGGGACTTTACTACAACAGAGACAGTAATATTACCTTAATCTCGCAGATTCCAGTTCCGTGACAGTCACAAGAGACAATCCCATCAGGGGAGGACCCCATGTATGGCCACTTGGGGTTCAGCCAGAGACCACTGTCCATACAGGAGAAGCCTGCATGCTCCCGAGCCATCAGCTTCTCATACACTCCTCTGGCTTGTGCTTCATGTTTGCATCCATAACTGTACACAGTACACATTCAAAACATGAAAAGGAAATCATTACTTAGTATTGGATGTGTAGAGCCAATTCAGTGATTTAAATGCCATTACCCTAAACCCCTATTCTTACTTCTACTCCTGCATAACCCTAGTCTTATAACCCTATAACTAATGTTGACTCTTCAGTGCTGTCCATACCATACTCAATCCACTGCGCGTTTTTCTCTTATCAGCTCGTGCACCAAAGCAATGTGTTACTATACATTTCAATTAAAATTCCACCAGTAATAAAGGTTTACTTAATATACAGCCTTCTTTTTTATCCAAATTATACCCTCTGTTGTCAGTGTTTCTTTTTCTGGAAATAAACACTGTTTACACGCAGCCTTACCTCTGCCTTCCCTTACTTCAAACCCTAAATACCTTGTAGCGGCTGTGGTGAACCTATATGCTTCTGGGTAGCATATGGCCTTGATCAAGTTCTTGGATGGTTGCTGGGGGTTGGTCTTTATAGCTTGTTTCAGCTTGGAAGCAGTTATGCGTCCAGCTCTTTGCCTAAACCAAATCCTGCTTGCACTCTGACTTCGAGTTGCCCTCTCTACAGCCTGGACCTGGGATATGATGGGCTCTTCTAGCTGGAATACCTGGCATAGCTCTCCAAGCTCTTTGGGGGGTAGCTGCAGAGTCCCTGGTGTTCTTTATTCAAGAACAGTTTTAGGAAGCATACTAGATTTGGGGATGAATTCTTTGTAGTAAGGCTCCCTAGCCATCAGTGCTGCACTCCTTGGACAGTTTTTGCTTAAAGTCTCAAAAAAACTAGCATATGTTTCTGACCCTCTCTTCACTCAATCGGAGAGCAAAGTCAATATATGTTTCCAGAGTCCAGTGAATTTTCCCCCCAGGTAACTGTGAGCGAATGGGTTCATTTAATCCATGACAAAAAATGTCCTTAAGCGCCACATCATTGAAATTTACCAGAAGACACAGTTCACAAAAGTCCACAACATATTCTTCTATGCAACGGTTACCTTGACGAAGGCGGAAGAGGCGTGATGCTGCATCCATGGTGATCTGTGTTGCAAAAGCCACTGGATCTTTGGTAGGCGAAGTATTTCTGTAAGGCGAGGACTCTGGGAAGCGTGTAAGATCCAAATGCAGGCTTTATTAAGCAGATCAGTCAAGACAGGCAGGGTCAAACACCAGCAAACAATAACATCCAGGGCAAGACAAAAGCGTAATCCAGTAATACAGGCGTGGGTCAGAATCCAGGTGAGCAGTCCAAAGTAGCAAAATAAACAGAACAATGAAACAGGGAAAAACTATGACTGTGAAACAAAACTATGACCATGAAACAAAACTATGACTCATAAACAAAACCGTGGCAAAACAAGAAGGCAATGAAACAAGATAAACGCTTAGTAGAGTCCGCAATCGCAAATCAATACTTCGCAGGGCCTGTATGGAAAAGGCCCTGCTTAAATCTTCACCAAACAGGAAGTAACCAACGAGGCAGCAGAGGGAGCAGCAACAGTCAGTGTGAGTAAGGGCTCCCTCTGCTGGCCTGGCGTTACACATGTCTTCGTGTAAAGTCACGAGCACATGCGCACTCTGGTCAAAGCAGAAATACTGCGATTAAGGTGTTTACATGCCTGTATATTTCGATTAAAATCAGCGTGCGCCACCTATGTTAATCCGATTATGCTTGCTGCGATTATGAGTTTAATCGCATTATTATAAATTAAATAACGCTAAATTGAATTCTCATTTCCAGAATCTCACATTTAACCATTTGGAAACAATCGAGTATAAAACTTTTTTCGCAGTACATCCATTATATTTCCATGTTCCACTTTTAAGACGTATTATAGCCCTGCATTTTAGTCCGTCAAAGATCAAATGCGGGCTAAAATTATATTTTAGACAGTCAGTGGTGATTTAAAAAAAAAATTGCAGCGCTGGAGGAAACACGAGACCAGGCTACCATGACGGTCCTGTCAGCAGCATTGAGCGCACGTTCAGCACAGCTTGGAAGGGTTCCGTGTTTAAATTAAGCTTACCAAAAAACACTGGCAAAAGAAAATACCATGACTGTCTAATAGTAAGGAGATATTTTAATTATTTATTTAGAAACTACTGTTTTCTGAGTCAGTGATGATGCAGTTAACAATCCCCCTCATATCCTCGTTGGACGCGCGCCTTTAGAGAGAAATGCATCTGGGCTAGCTACATAATAAAAACAGTTTTTGTTTTCTATTTGTTTTTTCGTTAAGTAGTAATTTAATTCTTTCTACATATTTATTTATCATGTCTGACAAAAAAAAAAATAACGGTTAAATATTTTCCACTAAAAAAAATTTAACTGATCGAGCTTGAGTCTTCATGTCCTAAAAATGTGTTTTGCACTCTCGCACAAACGATTGGATATAGCGCATATTTATATCTATTATTATTTATATCTTTATTTTACATCTATGGATTTTATTTTAGCCAATTCGTGATTTGAGAAGGCAAATTGAAACACAGAGTATAGGTCAACTCACTGTCTGCCGCTTGGTCTTTAAGAAACAAAAAGCTTACGTTTAACGGACAAAAATGCTCCAATAATTTTTTTCAAAATTAACTTTATAAAAAGGAAACGAAATTATAAATACTTTGCCGTTACATACAGAATGAATTACCGATTATGGCGTCAGAATACTGAAACAACAGACATAAATACTATCCAAATAGCCCTCTTTGTGCAGGGTTTGGCCACAGAATGTTGTTCCTTGCGCCACCTGGTGGATATTATATGAAGCGCAACAACGTTTTAAAAAACCCTGAAAAAGCCCCTGCAGGCCGACGCGTGGCCACGCGTGCTGAATTGCAGGCTGCCGCGTGAAAATAGACTCATTTTTAATGGCCAGATCTTTACTACATCCCCCATATTGATGTTGTCACGTGTCATGCATCATCACAACAGCGCAGAAATTTAAAGAGACTGCTCCACTACACGAACACCGGCACCGGCAATGTTCAGAGTTTTAACGTTGATTGGACAGACAGCTCAGAGAAGCCGTCGGTTTGCTGCTTGCACATCATGCCTTCGTAAACAGCTTCTAGATTAATTATCAAATAACGTAAGTGTAATAACTCATTTAGCTCACAAATTTTACCTCAGAATAAAAAACACCTATGAGAACACCACGACAGAGGCTGACTTGAAGCAACAATAAAGTAATAAAGTAGTTTATTGTTATGAATGAATTCACAATACTGTGTACTGTTGCCAAGATAAGTCTAGATCTTTTTTAATATATGGTGCTGTAAATGGTTGGAAAGGCATGTCTATGGAGTTGCTAGGGCGATATTTAAAGACTGCAGTCTGAGTCAAAACCCACCCCCTGGTCTGTATAATGTTCTAATCCAGAGATGATGAAGTTCTACAGGATGAGAGACTGGGAGTTTTTTCTTTTCAGGAAGATTACAGGGAATATCACTGAGGGTTTCATTGAGTGCTGACTGTTCACTGTTTTCAAGCCTTGGATCAACAGCATGGATGTCAAGAAGGGTGTACAAAAGCAGTGGAGGAAACAACTTAGGAGAGCTAAGGAGTGCCAAAAGCAATAGTAGAGGCGACAAAGAGACAAATTAAACCAGTTTATTTAACAGGTCTGACCTGCAACACAGAATGAAGCTTCACTTATTTCTTTAAATGTCCATACTTAAATGCCTTTGATGGTTATTCCTGCCCTTGTCTTCCTCATAAACTAATAACTGTGTCCAACTGACGAACAAGGATGTTGCTGTAGTGCAAAACCTGGTGGTGGAGGAACATGGAGAACTTTTTGAGTATCCCCTGCCATCATCACAGCTAGACATTTTCCTTCTCTCTGGCATGAAGGAAGAGCTCTTTTTCACCCAAGCCACAAACGTGCTACGGAAGTTTGTTTTACTTCCATACAAAAAGGACTTTGCTGGGATGCCGTTACTCCATTTGTAGGATGTGAGGCACAAAATTGATTTTAAAATTCTTGCCTTTTTTTTCCAGGAAAAGTGTTATCTCCTGCAGTTTTCTGTAAAACGGTCTGTATGTTAATAATATAAGATATGTTGACATTTTAACCTTGTGAACTATTTTGTGAAACTGAGTAACCGCTTTTGTTTTATGTTCACAGTTCAATGTTTGCAGTAGTACATTTTCCAAATGAAGATGACAGCCTAGCTGACACATGGGAGATACACCAATTTAAATTACTAAAGAGAAAAAGTGAGTTTCAAATGAATATCAAAACACTAAATGTATAATTTGCAAACATAAACCAATAAATTGAAAACTGTTTTTGTGATGTTTTTAGATACATATGACAAGGCCCATGAATGCCTGATTCGGGCTGAAAGGGGCTCAGGCATGGAAACAGAGCCAGAGGCTCATCAAAGAAAGAGAAAGTAAGATTTATTGTTTCAGATAATTGGAAACTTAACACTATACTATCCAAGTACTTTATACTTGCTCTCATTTACAGACGAAATCCAAAATTTGATCAGACTGATTCTGAGGAATCTGATTATGATCATCACGAGCTCCCAGCACTGCCAAAGCCCTCAAATTTGCCCCCAAAATGATTGTTTCTAAAGCCAAAAAGGTATGTGCAAAATTAAATTTTAAGGTAATGTTTGTTCATGCGCAGTATCATTGTAATTTTTCACAACCTGTCCAGAATTACATTTTGTTAAATGTTATTTCCACAATTTGCAGTAGCATCCCCAAGATCCTGCTCCCTTTATTCTTCAACACTTTCTGCTGATGGTAAGTGTCCCTTGTTGAATATAACATAAATGTATAAAAGTCTAGCTATCATCCCTTACGAAAATTAACCATGGTTTTTTTGTAGTAACCATGGTTTAACTATGGTTTTTGAAGTAAAACCATATTAACTACAAATGAACCATGGTTTAACTATAGTTTTTTATAGTAAAACCATAGTAACTATAAAATAAACCATGGTTTTACTATAGTTACCGTGGTTTAACTATGTTTTTTGTTGTAAAACCATAGTAACTACAAAATAAACCATGGTTTTACTATAGTAACCATAGTTAAACTATGTTTTTTTTGTAAAACCATAATAACTACAAAATAAACCATGGTTTTACTATAGTAACCATAGTTAAACTATGTTTTTTGTTGTAAAACCATAATAAATACAAAATAAACCATGGTTTTACTATAGAAACCATAGTTAAACTATGTTTTTTGTTGTAAAACCATAGTAAATACAAAATAAACCATGGTTTTACTACAATAACCATATTTGAACTATGTTTTTTGTTGTAAAACCATAGTGTCACATATCTGGTCGATCCTGTCATCATGAACTCTTGCACACACATTCTGGACTCCAATCCCCATAAGCCACTGCACCAATCACTGCACACACCTGCTCCTCGTTTCCCTCTGCACTGATTGCTGCACACATCTGTTACACATTGACTCTCATGCATTTAAGCCACTCACACACACAGCTCTTGGCGAAGTCTTATTGTTCCATCTGGTCATTATTTCCGAGCGTTTTCTTTCCGTGTTTGTTTTCTCTGTGTTTGATTCCTGGACTCCTCCCCGTGTTTTGATTCTTGCTGCCAGCCCCGACCTTCTGCCTGTGTTTGACTACTCTTTGGATCCAAACGTCTGTCTCCCGAGTCCCCCGTTGTTACACACCATAACATGGTTACTACAATAACCATATTTAAACTATGTTTTTTGTTGTAAAACCATAGTAACTATAAAATCAACCATGGTAACCAACAATAAATTGCAGCCTATACGAACACACAAATATAAACAAATAATATGCATTTATTGAAATTCATAATATTGAAGTAAGGCAAGGATAATAAATATGATATTTCATAATGTTCGAATGAGTTCAAATGAATTACATGTGACTAAGAATTCACAGAAACCAGAGAGAGAACTGAGATGCACCTTCTCTGTTACTTAAGGCTAACGCTTTATTTAACTGACACTAAATAAAGCATTACAATGTTATAAGCTTCATGTTACTTTACATATCTTGTAAAAACGCTTTAATTCATTGATTTAAAAACTTTAAAACCACAAACCTTTCTTCAGGTGAATCGCAACAGATGAGGAGCGCGGCGAATCTTAATGACGTCACACCACCAGAGCAAAATAAAAGTCCTATTCATACACTTCTCTCTCACTGAAGTCTGCCTCGATGTCTTCTTAGGAAATTAATAAGCGTACAGCTCAGACTGCAATCTAAAATATTATTTATCACTCTCAGCAAAGCATACTCAATGCTATAGACTTAAAACCTGACTGAAAATGTTCAGAAATATGGGGATTTAGAAAAGACTGTAATTTGCCCAACACAACTTTTTCTAGTACCTTAAAGATTAAAAGATATACAGAAATAAGCAAATAGTTATTAAAAATAAACACGTCTAAGTAATAATTACTGCAAAATATAATTATTGGGTAAATATCAAATATATTTTGGTCTAAATTTAATCATAGCCTAAGAAAAAAAGCAGATAGATAAATAAAACATTTAAGCTGAATATATTTTGCTAAATGTGTGTATGAATACAAATGTAAAATCATGGTAAGTGTCTGAAAGTGTCACGTATTGGTCGTCATGTCATCATTAACTCTTGCACCACACTTCTGGACTTCATTCCCCACAAGCCACTGCACTAATCACTGCATTCACCTGCTGCTTGTTTCTCACTGCACTGATTACCGCTCACAGCTGCACCTCATCACACTGACTGCATTTAAGCTTCTCACACACACAGCCACCTTGCGAAGTCTTATTGTTCCATCTGGTCAGTATTTCCGAGCGTTTCTTTCCGTGTTTGTTTTCTCTGTGTTTGATTCCTGGACTCCTCCCCGTGTTTTGATTCTCGCTGCCAGCCCCGACCTTCTGCCTGTGTTTGACTACTCTTTCTGCCTGCCTCTTAGTGTTTGTTTGGTGTTTGTTTTTTCTCATTAAATGCTGCAAATGGATCCGTACGTCTCTGACCCTCCTTGTGACAGAAGACTTCGCCGCTACAAGGATCCAGCAGCGAGTATGGTGTCAACCGGTTCCAGCACGAACCCCACTGTACAGATCATGCGTCTCAAGCAGGGTGAGCGGACTATTGAGGAGTATGCGATGGACTTCATCGAATTGGCTAATCAGTCTACTATGGATGATGGATGCCTGATGATTTTCTTCTGTGGAGGACTCTTAGAGCCATTGGCTTCACTCAGTCTTCCAGAGCCTCCGCTGGTTCCATCCAGTCGTCCTGAGATTCCTGTCTGCCCGGTTCTGGTCACAGAGGCCATGCATGGCCCACAAGCCACTGCACTAATCACATTAGTTTTGAGTGTCATACAAATTTAAAGGTATTGCAATACTTGAAAAAGTATGTGTATTATGTAAAGCATAAAACTAAACAAATGAGACATATGGTGCATCTGAAACCCCATACAACAGTTTCCTGTGAACACCCGACAACTGGACAACATTTAGTGTTATATATGTTTTTATTTATTCAGGGATGTCATAAAGAATTACTGCAGGAACGCACATTTAAGACATGTCAGAATTACCTGGAATCCTTGTTAGTTAACACATATTAGATATTGCTGACACTTTCTAGATAATTTTATACAATGATGAAAGACTATTTGTAGCAAAGTTTGATTATTTATTATTTCCCCATATTAAGATGTTGAAAATGCAGCAGTAAACCAACAATAAAGTCATGACTGTAACCATCAAGTCAAGCCTGTTGTTGCTTTGGTAGTCGTCACATCCACTGCTGCTCTGAGCTCTGGATCGGCTGCTGTCCGTGGTGCTGAACATCATTACAAGTCAAATCAAGAATCAAGTCAGGACCATTTAACTTCAGTTCTGTGGGTTTATAATGCTTTGTAAACCAGCGAACTGTCGTTATTTTAAGGAACTATATGCTCTTCATTAGTTTCTATGTTCATATGTTTACTTTTTTAACAAATAGATCAACTTTATATATTAGAAATAAGATTTATAGTAGGTCCAAACAGTGATTGACAACTGTAAATCTTAAGGGTAGGGTCGCCTGAAATCTGAAATCTTCTAAAGCACAAATCTACCCTGCCCTTCTCAATGTCAATTTCTGCTGCTCAGTAAAGATGTTTTAGGACCGTGCTGGAGTTTCTGAACTCACTAGATGTGATGCCTGCCGATGATGATTGATTGCTTATTCTACATCATAAGATATCTACAGTCGTGGCTAAAAGTTTTGAGAATGACACAAATATTAGTTTTTACAAAGTTTGCTGCTCAACTGCTTTTAGATCTTTGTTTCAGTTGTTTCTGTGATGTACTGAAATATAATTACAAGCACTTCATACGTTTCAAATTCTTTTATCAACATTTACGTGACATGTATGCAAAGACTCAGTATTTGCAGTGTTGGCCCTTCTTTTTTAGGACCTCTGCAATTCGACTGGGCATGCTCTCAATCAACTTCTGGGCCAAATCCTGACTGATAGCAACCCATTCTTTCATAATCACTTCTTGGAGTTTGTCAGAATTAGTGGGTTTTTGTTTGTCCACCAGCCTCTTGAGGATTGACCACATGTTCTCAATGGGATTAAGAACTGGGGAGTTTCCAGGCAAATTTCAATGTTTTGGTCCCTGCGCCACTTAGTTATCACTTTTGCCTTATGGCACGGTGCTCCATCGTGCTGGAAAATCCCTTGTTCTTCACCAAACTGTTGTTGAATTGTTTGAAGAAATTGTACCATTCTTTATTCATGGCTGTGTTTTGGGGCAAAATTGTGAGTGAGCCCACTCCCTTGGATGAGAAGTGATGTTTTATCAACAAATTTCAGGAGGAGCTCGGGCAGATAATTAACACAGCCAATTCACCATCAGCAATCACACTCCCTATCCAATCACTACAGTCCCTTTAAATAACCAAGCAGTCCTACCTTCAATTATCTCTGATTTCAGCATTCCTCCCACCCCCCCTTTTTATTTTTCTCTTCACCTCCAGCTAGGGGGAGCGCTATTGGGTTCGGGCCAAATGCCGAGCTCGGACCCCTCTCCCTGGGCAGGGGGAGTGCCCCGGGCTCGGGAATGACTACCGAGCTCGACGCCCTCCCCCGGACAGCACGCCAATCACGCTTAACTTTTACACCGTTTATTATATGTAAGAGCGAACTCGTGAAGCAACCTCACACATGAATTGTCTCAGGATGCTTTACTGTTGGCATGACACAGGACTGATGGTAGCGCTCACCTTTTCTTCTCCGGACAAGCCTTTTTCCAGATGCCCCAAACAATCGGAAAGAGGCTTCATCTGAGAATATGACTTTGCCCCAGTCCTCAGCAGTCCATTCGCCATATTTTTTGCAGAAGATCAATCTGTCCCTGATGTTTTTTTGGAGAGAAGTGGCTTCTTTGCTGCCCTTCTTTACACCAGGCCATCTTCCAAAAGTCTTGGCCTCACTGTGCGTTCAGATGCGCTCACACCTGCCTGCTGCCATTCCTGAGCAAGCTCTGCACTGGTGGCACTCCGATCCCGCAGCTGAATCCTCTTTAGGAGACAATCCTGGCTCTCTTGGATGCCCTGAAGCCTTTTTAACAATGCAGTGGAATGTTTTTTTTTTAAGATTTTTTTTAAGTTAATTTTCATGACAAAAAAGGACTATGCAATTTCTTCTGATCACTCTTCATAACATTCTGGAGTATATGCAAATTGCTATTAAAAAAACTTAAGCAGCAACTTTTCCAATTTCCAATATTTATGTAATTATCAAAACTTTTGGCCACGACTGTAGATCACATCAGGTCATGAGTACTATACAAACTGACAACTTTTATTATGCCTTTGAGGCCTGTTGACAGCTTATGTTCAAGTTTTACTGGTATTAATGGCAGCATTGCCTCTTAGCGTTCTGAATGATTAGTTCTTTAGACATGGGGATGAAGTTGCTTTAAAACAGCACCAGCAAAAATAATGGCTATGAATGTGTCAGAAAAAGATAAACAAAATAATATTTTTTTTAATAAACTGTATTTTCTAAGTCAGTGTCAGCCAGTGCTGACTCACCATCTCCACAGAACAGTGACGTGCCTTTAGAGAGAAATGTACCTTTGATACAGATAAACCAGATTGAAGTTGTGAACATTTCGATTTCCTACCTGATAATAAACTGTAATTATCGCCAGAGACGAATCTGTCCATCATGGACAATTAACCGACTAATAAAACTGCTTTGTGACTAACATTCAGTTGATTATTAATGGGGCAGACCTAGTCGGGTGAAAGTTTATTTTGTAAATGTCAGCATTACATCAAAGCAAGATGGACCACATTTATGCAAAACAAAAATGCAAAAAATTTTTGCTGCAGTTTACTTTACAAAATCGACAATAATGATCTTACTTTCTTCTTTTTGTAATATTGAAGCCTGTACTCCAGTAAATTCCTTTCTGTTGTTTAATAATTTGTCTATTTTTGTAAATGTTTTAGGTTTGGTTAAATGTAACTCTGACAGAAAGGACAACATATTTAATAGGTAATTATATATAAAAAAATGCATTTAAAGCTAGAAAATGTGCCTGTCATTATCACAAATTAATCTAACAATGCTTTTTTCTTTTATTTAAGAATTCCATGTCAATGAATGTACCTTTTTCTTCAGGGCCTTCCACATTACCTCAGTAAAGATCCATCAGATTTATTCAAGTCAGCAGAGGTGGACTTACAGGTTAATATTATACCTTTACTTAAAATAATGGTCTGTGTATATATGTTTAACCATGACCCTGTCTGTGAAATTTAGAAATTGAAAATTAGAAATCTAATTATGAGATAACAAATGCCACATTTTTTTAAGTTTAATTTCACTGTTAAAATAGTCAATATTAAATATATCAAGGTTATATTTTCATAGAATCTTCTTTACATTATGTAGAATGATTAAATGTAGAATACAGTAAATTGCAAGCATGGGTCTTAAGATACTTGTCCTCCCTACGTAATTTTCTGCAAAAAAAAAAATTGGGTTGTACAATATTTCAATAAAATAACTGACATTCTGATTAAATATTTTGATAATACAATTACTGTAGGAAACCGACATTGAAGACAGTGTGACTGCAGGAATGGATCTGGACATTCTCATAATGACTGATGGAGATGATGCCTTTGACTACTGTGGTTCTGGAGGAACAGATTGTCCTGAGAGATGTCAAAGACCTCCCCCATGCTGTAGCTCTACTAGTCGGGCTGATTCTTGTGCTTAATATTGATTTTCCCCCAAAAACTACATTGCACATTGAGGTCATTCAAAAGATTTGCATTGGAGATGACTTTGGAGGTAATACATGTTCTGTAAAGGTGCATAGACTGAAAAATAGACTCATTCGCAAAACTGTGTAGTGTAGTGCTTACTGAAAACTATATGATGTGCACCTTTTTGTTTAGCATGATTTGCCTTTTGAATTTATGGTTATTGTGTTTTAAAACATTTTTTTTTTATTCATTTTGTTACTAGACATTGGTTACCGCAGTACCAGTTGGATCTTGTTGCATTTTAGACACTTTTATACTGTTTATACAGAATTATTGTATATTACTGTTTTTTGTGCAATAATATTGTTTATGCAGTACATTACTGTGTTTTATACTGTATTGTTTTTGCAGTACATTACTCTGTATTTTATGCAGTATTATTGTTTTTATGTATCACTGTTTGCTTCATACAGGAGGTAACTGGTCTGGACCAGTAAGGAGATAACAAAGAAATCCCAGTCATTTTCTACTGTTTCCATTTATTATTAGTTGCTCATTTCTGAATGAATTATCAGCAGCAGATTTACCAGCTTTGGCTTTTTATATGAATGCTGATATTTCTAAGTTTTGACATTTCTATGTCTTCAGATTGTCGCAGTTTCTGTTGTTTTTTTTTGGTTGGGATTTTATCAGTTTGAGCATTCCTAGACCGTTTTTTAACTGGTCTTGCTTCCTTTTTGATCCCTCAGTTCATTTGGTTACTTCTCATCTTCTATCAACAGTTCCTTTACTGATGTGTCAAGCTGTAAAATCTTGGTGAATAATTAATAGACATAGAAATATCCACAATAAAGGTCATTTTTAATTGTAAAAGAAAGTGTGGAATAACAGTTTTTTTAATGATATGCCCATGTTCACAGTTGTGTATTTCAATCACACAACTCACTGTCTTCAGTACAACAAACTTTAGGTCTGGAGGAGAAAGTGGAATACGTACATTAGTCTCTGTGTGGCGTGTTTAAGGAATTGAGTATTTGTACGAAGCCAGATCTGCTTTGCTGTAGTAGTTGAAGTCATTTGTTTCTTCACTTTTGAAATTAAAATATAAATGTTTTTTTTAATGTTTCATATCATGTTAAATGCATGTTTGAGGACTCAAATGCCCCAAATTTTTGAAAGGTGGTTGTTTTGGAAGTGGCAGGAAAAAAAAAATGCTGGATTCCTCTTCAGAAGTGTGTTTAGCATAACATTCATATGCTTTACATTTTCGGGCATTTCTTCAATTGGTCTCAGGTTTCCTTTCAGCAACACGTGGAGGGTAGGTTTTCAACTGCCTATAAGACACATTTTTTTTTCTAACAAGCTAAAATAAAGTTTTGCATGAAGGTTTGTGAGAGACAGAAAAGTGGCAACTACGCAACCTGTATCTTTAGCTTCTCCCTTGCTGACAAAGAAAGGTCTAAATAAATGTCTTAGTAAATAAGTCAGGGGAAAAAAATCAACGTAGACATAATGCAGAAACAAATACAAAATTAAGTAAATATTAAATGAACATGGAAAGAAACAATTGTGGACATAAACATTGTCATAAATACATAAATGAAAGAATGAATGCATGCATTTTTAAAAAAAAAAACATTAATAAGTAATTAAAAGTATAAATATCACCATTTGTAAATATTTGTAAATTAATATTTTTTAATATTTTATTCTTTATATATACTTTAATATGTATTTCACCAAGAAAAAATATGACATAACGATTGACATAAGTTTTACCCTGTAGATATCTATGCACTATTTGGATTGTAGACACAGAAGCGCGTGAACAGGACTTTTATTTTGATCTGGTGGTGTGACGTCATAAGGCTGCTCCGCGCTCCTGCATCAGTGTTTCAGCTGGGGAGGTCCAAGATGGCGCTCTGATCGGTCACGTTTTGATGAGCTCCGCAAACTCAAGTGTTTAATTTGTCAGGGAATGCAGTTTGAAAGTTTAAATTAATAATTTATACCAGATTGAATTTAATTTCGCGTTGCTTTGACTGACAGAATGGGAAAATCTGAGAAAAGAAAGAACCGAAATGGTGTTAAAACCGCCGCTAATGCTGCTAATGCTACCCAAACGGCTAATGAATCGGCTAATCAAGTCTACAAAGATCCACTGGCTGAGAATATGCACGACTACTTGAGCCAAGATACTGAATCCGTTGAATTCGAGATGTGTGAGGAAGAATTCCCCTCTCTCTATCCTTCTCTTCCTGAAACCCCTCTTAAATCCCCTGCCGCTAAACAACGCAAAACCGAGGTTGGTGATACATCTGCTATCCTCTCGCAACTTGGTGAGCTCTCGAGGCTTATTAATGATCGCTCAGATGCTCTGGAGAAGATGGTAGGGGAAAATTCACGTGGAATCACTAGTATGAAAGAATCGATCAATGAAAACACCAAGCAGATTTCTGGAATAAAAGATGTTATTGACTTCATGAGTGCCGAGGTTAAAGATTTAAAAGTTAAACTTGGCGTGACGGAGTCATTAGCTAAAAGTGTTGAACTCAGCTCGCGTCAACAGGATGAGCGACTTCTTCACCTCGAAGCTTATTCCCGTCGTTGGAATCTGAGAGTTCACGGGGTACCTGAAGGTGAAAGAGAGGACGTCAGAGGAAAGATCATCGATGTATGCCAGCAGCTTCTACCAGATGCCAAGGATAAAGTCTCAGGTGCCGTGGACATCGTGCATCGTCTGGGTCGCAAGCGGCTGACCGACAACAAACCAAGAGCCATCATCGTCCAGTTTACTTCCCGTTTTCAGCGCGACGCAGTCTGGCGTGCTGCCAAGGACTCGATCTTTCTGAGAAATAATAATCTGAAAATTTCGGAGGATCTGTCGCCTGCAGACAGGGAGCGACGAAACAAGCTATGGCCTGCGGTGGAAAAAGCGAGGAAAGAAAACAAACGGGCAAATTTTGTGGGCGGAAGAGCATTCGTGGAGGGAGTTGAAATATTCCCTCCTGTCTAATATGTGTACTTTTATTTACTTTTTACGGTTTGCTGACTTGTTTAACAGTTCCATCTTTAGGACTGGTTGGCGTTGACTTCACCTGCGGTTCTTCCTAAGACACTTGGGACATCAGTGGTGGCTACACGCTTACTATGTAAGATATTTAATGCAGCGCATTTTCATATGGTTCAAAGAATTTTATCCTACAAATTGTTTTAGTATGTAAAGAAAATATTGAGACGTTCTTTGTCTCAGTTATACCCTGTTTTGGGTTTTGTATAACTTTGTTTAAACGATCTGGTATTACACTTCTAATAGTTTGCTCAAATTTTGTTTTAAGTAGAACGCAATATGCCTTTCATACTGCATTTAAGCATTTTTTTCTTTGCTGTCAGAGTTGCGGTTCTCATTCCTAGGCTATTTTTGACTAGTTAAAGTTCTATACAATAAGACATCTATTTTGCTCACTTAGGTCTATTTTTTCTTCTTCTTTCTTTTATGTCTTTATCTATTGTTTCTTTAAATGCCAGAGGGCTAAGAAATCTTACTAAACGAAAAGCAATTTTTTTATATCTCAAACAATTCAAATGTGATTTTTGTTTCCTGCAAGAGAGTCATTCATCTGTAGAGGACTTAAATTTCTGGAGATCACAGTGGGGCCTGGACTTATGGATGTCTCATGGCACGACACATTCAGCAGGTGTATGCATATTAAAAAATAATTTTAAAGGGAAGATCTTACTCCATAAAAGTGATTTAAGTGGCCATTTTGTTTGCCTTGTTGTTGAAATTTCAAATTTGATATACATTCTTGTTTGTGTTTATGGTTATAACCAGCCAAGAGAAAATGAAGCTTTTATTAACCGTCTAGAGGAACAAGTATTAAATCTATTGGCTAAATACCCAAATGCCATGCTTATTTTCGGTGGAGACTTTAATGTGACTTTAGACAGTAGTGTAGATAGATGGCCTCCAAAACCACCGGACAATTCTTGTCTATATATAAAAATGTTCATGCAAAGATTCTCTTTAGTAGATAGTTGGAGAGAGTCACATCCCTTTGAAAAGAGGTTTACATGGTGCAACAACTCTTTATCTTCTCAATCTCGAATTGATTTTTGGCTAATCTCTAAGGAATTATGTAATACATCTACTAATATCTTGCCATCACCATTATCCGACCATAAGAGTATCTTTATCTGCACTCACTTTTTAAGTTCTGACAGTATGCATGGATTTTCCTCTTACTGGAAAATTAACAATTCAGTTCTCCTTTATGATGGGGTGAAAGATGAGATTATTAAGATAATTCAAAATAATTGGAATAAAGCTAGAGAAGAAAACAGATACAGTAGCTACTGGGAATTTACTAAGTATGAAATTGGCAAATATACTCGGAAATTTTGCAGTGATTTGGCAAAAAAGAAAAAAATAGATGAAAATACTATTATATCTAGAATCACAAATCTCTTATCAAAAAATTTAGATAATTTACTTGACTGTGAAAAAGCAGAACTGGCAGATTTGCAACACAAATTAGATAATTTATATAAACACAAAGCTGAAGGGGCATTTATTAGGTCGCGTAGAAGATGGATTGAGGAGGGTGAACAAAATTCGGCATATTTTTTCAGACTGGAAAAAGAACAAGCTAAACATAACCAAATTAAAAAACTTATGGTGGATGGCAATATTACTAATGATCCAAGATGTATTGCAAATTTCTGTGCCAAATTTTACAGTGATTTATATGCTTCGAAGTTATCCCCAAAACATATTGATGATTTCTTTCAGAAGTTACCTGATATAAAACAGCTGAGTGTTTCAGATCAACAGTTTTGCGATGAATCCATCACTTTAAAAGAGATTGAGGAAGCTATTAACTCTTTAAAAGCCAACAAATCTCCTGGAACAGATGGACTTAGCTCAGAATTTTATAAGCTGTTTAGTCACATTATAACTCCTTTTTTACTTAAAGTTTACGAAGAAAGTTTAGAGAAGGCAGTACTTCCAGCAACATTATGCCAAGGCCTGATAACTCTTATTCCAAAATCAAAAAAAGATCCTCTCTTCATCGATAATTGGCGTCCAATCACTCTGCTGAACAATGATTATAAAATATTAGCCTTAGTTTTGGCAAAAAGATTAAAACATGTTTTGAATTCTATCATTGACGAAACACAGTCAGGGTTTATACAAAAAAGACATATTTCTAACAAACATACGATTAGTATTAGATATGATTGATTATTCAGATTATATTAATAGTGATGGCTTCATTTTGTTTTTAGATTATTACAAAGCTTTTGATACATTGGAACATGCATTTTTATTTCAGGCACTTGAAAAAATTGGCTTTGGCAACTCATTCTGTAGTATGATCAAAATGTTATACATTAACGGAAACAGCTCAATTAAACTAAGTAATGGAACGTCACCTAGATTCTTTTTAAACCGAGGAGTTAGACAAGGATGCCCAGTGTCCCCATATTTATTCCTAATTGCTACACAGTTCCTTAGCATGCATATTAATAGTAGCCATTTAAAGGGTATCACAATTGGAGACAATAATATCATAATAAGTCAATTAGCAGATGAGACCGCTTTATTTTTGTATGACTCCTCGCAAATCCCAGTAGCATTGAATATTCTCCGACCCTTTTCTGAGGCTTCAGGGTTAAATTTAAATATTAATAAATGTGAATTGCTATCAATTAAAAATTGCTCTGTTGCCTCAATTGAAGGTATAGCTGTCAAAAATAATATAACGTATCTTGGGATACAGATATCTAAAGATGAATATAGGTGCTCTGCCAACTTTAAACCTATTATCGCAAAAACACAAAGACGATACAATTGCTGGCTACAAAGAGATTTGTCTTTAAAAGGCAGAACACTGCTTACAAAGGCAGAAGGACTGTCTCGCTTAGCTTACGCAGCTCAATCTCTCTTTGTGGATAAGCCCACATGTAAAATAATTAATGAGGTCTTAACAAAATTTTTGTGGAAAAATAAAACTCATTATATAAGAAAATCAGTCATATTAAATTCCTGTAATAATGGTGGTTTGAATTTCATTGATTTCGATTCCCTTAACAATACATTTAAAATCAATTGGCTGAAGCAATATCTATCTAAACCAACAGCTATTTGGAATGCTTTTCCTCAACTTATCTTCTCTCAGCTTGGTGGTCCTCATTTTCTTTTAATGTGCAACTATGATATATCCAAACTCCCAATCAAACTTTCCAATTTCCATCGACAAGTTCTCCTAGCTTGGGCTTTAATTTATAAACATAATTTCTCGCCACATAAGTGTTTTATTTGGAACAATAAGAACATCTTATTTAAGAACAAATCTCTGTATTATGATAACTGGTTTAGTAATGGTTTGATATTGGTACATCAGTTGTTTAACAATCAAGGCCTTTTGCTAAGATATTCAGAATTTCTTTCCAAATACAAAATACCTGTCACTCCAAAAGAATTTGCGATAGTTATGGGAGCTATTCCTTCTGGTTTGTGTATGCTGCTTAAAAACTTTACCTACTCTTCAACAGTTACTGCATCTCTTCTTAATCCCTGTGACACTCCTGTTGGTCAAATTTGTTTCTCCACAAGAAACAAAAACTATAAAATAAGATCATTATTTCTTGAGAATTTAATTTCTGCTCCACATGTAACTTTTTTTTGGAATAATTTATTTGATAATCTTAATTGGAAAAAAGTCTGGTCACTTCAGCAAAAATTCTTTCTCACAAATAAAGTGAAAGAAGTATCTTATAAACTGATCCACAGGTTTTATCCTGTAAAGAAGTTTTTACAAAAGTTTAGAGCTGACCTAGAGCTAACATGTTCGTTTTGTTTGAATGCTGATGAAACAGTGGAACACTTATTTTGGTCATGTCACTACACTCAGGAATTTTGGTATGATATTGGTGTTTTTGTTAAATTGAAGATTCTGCCAGAATTTTCTTTACAAATGAGAAATGTTATTTTTGGATATTTTGACTCAGACCCCACAAAAGAAAATACTTGTTTTATTATAAATTTAATTCTTTTCCTAAGCAAATTTTATATTCACAAATGTAAATTCTCAAATTCTAAACCTATCTTTGTGGTCTTTTTAAGAGATATGGAAAATTATATTAATCTGATTTCAATATCTAAAAATAAGAAAGCTATGAAGACTGTTAAAATTTGCTCTGCACTTAAAGTTTTTGTGTAAGAATTCTTATGTACAAAAATAGCCCTTTTTTTTTGCTTTATTTTATTTTTTTATTATCTGTTTAGTTTTTTTTTTTTTTTTTTTTTTTTGTTGTTGTTTGAATGTTTGTTATCTTTCAAGTATGACTACTGCTGATATTTGTACCGATTTGTATGATGATTTGATACAATAAAAAAAAAAAAAAAAAAAATCAGTGTTTCAGCTGAAGAAAGGTTTGTAGTCTTAATCGTTTAAAGTGTTTAAATTCATACACGTTCAAGCTATTATATATGATTTACAGGCGATTTAAACTTTATACTTATTTTGTGTAATACTGTAATATCTAATGTAATAATGGACGTTATTTTGTGAGTAAAGAGCCTCCACAGATCAGTCTGATTTCTCTCTGTAGTGATTCAGATCAGAAACACGAATAACAAACTCCGAGTCAATTGAATCGGTTGATTCACAAAATGATTCACTGTTTCGAATCGCCGCTCGCTGAGAGACCTGCTGCTCAAAACAGTGTCAAAACAACGAGAACAAACTCAAACATGAGTAATGACAACTTTGACAAACAATTGAAAATGTTTTTGTTGTACTGACAACCTTTAAATACAATAGCTATTTTTAAAGTGTGTAATCGATTAAATGTAATATACTTATCATTAAATGTTAATCAAAACGGAATATAAAGTTAAAAGGTTTGAGTGTTTGTTAAATCAAATCATTTAAGTCCATTAACTATTACTCTGATTCCCTTACTAGTGCACTGACTACTGAACTAGAGCTGACTGAGATGCACACAGAGATTTAATTTTTTTCTTTCTTTATATTTCTGTTAATTACTCTCATCTTAAACAGGGCGTTTCCAAACAGAAAAAAACTCCTGGTGGAGCAACTGAGATCCACGTGACACACTATTATAAAGATGGCGTTTATTAAAGAGGAGACTGAAGACATGATGATTGAAGAAACATTCAGAGTCAAACATGAAGATACTGATGAACAAACAGGTTGGTTTTCATTCTCAAACCTGAACTATCCTATGAACTGTCCTGTGCATTTGCTGAATTAATTTTCCTTTGGTGGGTGTTTTTTTTCTCTGTTGCCCTCCTGCAGCTTTTTGAAAGGATTTTAGCTTCATTTATTCTTATAGTTCTCTTAGTGCTCTGATTTAAAAACAGCATTTAAAGAATTGTGTCTAATTAAATGTTATTGTTCACTGCAAGGACTGAGTAACATGTTTCATATGAAATGGGTAAATAAAAGTGGTGTGCATATGGTCTTGCTCTGATGTAATGATGACGTATGCGAAATAAAGTCTGGCGACAGTTTACTGAATGTTAGTCGTCGAGAAGAGACTTAGTCAACTGAAATTTTATTATTTGGTCAGTCACAGAAAAAACGGTCCATGTCAATAATGAACAGTTTGTTAACAGCTGGTCCTTGAGGTGGGCCTAATTACGGGCAGGAAATAAAAACATTTGCCTATCATTCATCAACCTCACATATGCCTTATCATTTGAATATCTTGGGCCAAAGCGGGTTTTGAACAAAGGCAGAGTTTATCTGAGTTAGAGACGGTCAGCACCACTGTTTATTTCCCACATTTTCATATTAAGTTATCAACTGACACCAACATTTCAGACATTTAAAACAATTTTAATGGCAAAACTAATTTTCAGATACCAGCGAATTAACTTCTGAATTACATACAATTGCGACCCGATGGGAATTATGGTCAAGGCAGAAATATTTTATACACAATGCTAAAAGTTGCATATGCTAACAATCACTACAATAAACACACATTATGTTTATGAAAATACCAGAGTCTGCTTTTAGAAGAACTTCAGTAATATATGATTAAAATCAATTATTTCTATGTTTTCAGTTTTGTTCTGTGTCCTCCATGTGCCTTTTTTTATACTGGAATTCTGCATAAATTTCATATGCTTTGTTTAACTCATTTAACTGAAATTTGATGTGTTTTTGTGTTTCGTGTCTTTAAACTGGGGTTAACTTTTGTCTTTTTCATCTTAGATCTGATGGCACTGAAAGAGGAGAGTCAAGTACTGAATGAAATGGAAGAGAAAGATCATGATTTCATAAATGGAGAAAAATCTTTTAGTTGTTCACAGACTGAAACAACTTCCTCAAGAAAAATGACTCGAAAGACAGGAAGAAGTTCTTTCATCTGTCAACAGTGTGGAAAGCATTTTAGTCTTAGAGCCAGTCTTAAAAGACATGTTAGAATTCACACTGGAGAGAATCCCTACACATGCCCTGAGTGTGGACAGAGTTTCCATCAAAAACAACTCTTTGAAGACCATATGAGAATTCACACTAAGCAACCCTACACATGCCCTCAGTGCGGAAAGAAGTTTAATTATAAAGTACGCTTTGAAGAACACTTAAGACTTCACACTGGAGAGAAGCCTTTTACCTGCCAGCAATGTGGAAGAAGTTTCAACCAAAAAGGAAACCTTAACAGCCACATGAGAGTTCACTCTGGAGAGAAGCCTTATACCTGCCAACAGTGTGGAAGAAGTTTTAACCGGAAAGAAAACCTCCATTGCCACATGACAGTCCACACTGGAGAGAGCCTTTTCACCTGCCAACAGTGTGGAGTAAGTTTCACTCAAAAAGAAAGCTTTAACAGACACATGAGAATTCACAATGGAGATCACCCTTTCAAATGTGATCAGTGTGGAATGAGTTTTGATCAACATGAAAACCTTAAAGTCCACATGAGAACTCATAGAGAGAAACCCTACACATGCTCTGAGTGTGGAAAGAGTTTCCATCGAAAACAACACTTTGAAGACCACATGAGAATTCACTCTGGAGAGCAACCCTACACATGCCCTCAGTGCGGAAAGAGGTTTAATTATAAACGACACTTTGAAGTCCACAAAAGACTTCACACTGGAGAGAAGCCTTTCACCTGCCAGCAATGTGGAAGAAGTTTCAACCAAAAAGGAATCCTTAACAGACACATGAACCGTCACACTGGAGAGAAGCCATTTGTATGTGGTCACTGTGGAAAGAGCTTCAGAAATAAAGCAGCACTTCAATACCACACGAGGTTTCACACGAGAAAACTGTATTTTTATGTTATCAGTGTAAAAGGTGTAATTGTGTTAAAGTGCCCCTATTATGCCATTTTAAAGGTAGTTAATATTGTTGTATTAGTCTCTTAAAACAGGTTTACATGTAAGCAAGTTCAAAAAACACTTTAGTTTTCTCCAAAAATAGATTTAATTTTACCCCGTTTCTAAATGATTCGTAAACGACTTGTGTGAAGCAGTTCGAAGAATCAGTCTCTCTAAACCCCTCCTTTCAGTGAGCCCTCACTGCTGTGATTGGTCAGATGGTGCAGTCCTTTTGGATTGGTCTACCGCTACAGTGCAAAAACGAAACGCCCATTGGCATAACTGAATGACAGCTGTGGAGACCTGTCAATCCATAGAAAAGATAGCCTCGATTTTACCCTATCAATTCGAGCCGGAGTCTGACGATGAAACAGTTGAAGTGTCACATCGACAAGAAACTGTTTTGCAAGCACGACTGGAGCAGGACGTTTCTCAGTGGGTGTCATATGTTACCTGTTAAAAGTGCTTGCAATTTGCTTTTGTAAGCGAACCGGGCACACCTCTACGTTGTGAACTTCAACACTGTACAATGCATAACACTGCGTTAAGCCATTGTTTATCATTATCATTACTTAAACTAATAAGGCAGACAGACAGTCAAGCTGCATCAATCACAATTTTTAGACTACATTGCACTCACAGCTGAACAACAGAACTACAGAAACGCAAGTTAGCCGGTTACCAAGACATGTGCGGGGTTGTTACACACCATAACGTACACAAAGACGTACTTTGAACGATCGCTAGAAAATACAATCATCAATTATTAATCATACTTACAGGTAGAAGTTCAGAGGAGAAAGCCGGTCCAAATAAACTGGGCACTGATCCATTTTTTAAAACCAAGCGTTTGGTGAATCTTGCGTTGTAACGTTACTCCCCAAGATTGGAAAAGCAGTCATCAGTAAAATGACGCGAACACAACACAAGATTGGAATTGTACTGCTGAGGTGTTGTTGAAAAAATGAATGTTAACCACTCATTCTTTGTAGATTACTCTTTCGGAGGGGCATATAAAACAAATTTACTCTCACAGCACAGGATACAGCGTCTTCTTGACATGATGTAATCCACGTGAAAATTGTACTGTTTGTGGGCGGGCAAGTTGTTCGCGACATAGAACGTGGGCGGACATTACGCAAATGTGTAGTTCGTGACGTGTGGCCGTTACAGAAAAAGATTCGAATTGCTGACGACTCGTTTAGGCGAATGTGAGCCGACTCTTTTTTTTGATAGACAAAAACTTCATTTATAGTGCACTGTCGGCGTCACAACTTTGCAGATAGTTTATGTTCACATACAGCTACATGACACACTACATGAAATATCATATTTGAAAAGGCATAATAGGGGCACTTTAACAAATGAGTTGAAACAAGCAGATGAGATCAAGTGTGAAAAAGTTCTTGAAGATGTAGCATTCATGGTAAATGTAATAGTAAAGAGCAGAGGAATAAAGTGATAAAAATGAAAATGGTATGTAAGCAATGATTCTAAGTTTCAATCAAATAGGTAATAAAATATGGAGGTGTGGAGTAATAACTGGGGTCCCATTAAGTGTGGACATGGGAATATAGGAGGAAATGTAATAAAAGCCAAATGCTTACAGATGACTTGAGAGTGTTTTGTTTTCTCACCTGAACTATTTTCTTCCTGTCAGTTTGTCTGTCATGTTTGTCTTAGGCCCAAGCCCATGCCATCTCTGTTGCTGTAGGTACATTTGTTTTCATAATGAAATCTTCAATTGTAAGCAACATGGGTCAATTTTTCATCAGTTAGGTTCAGTAAAGTATCACCACACCAGAGCAACTCATTCTCAGTGTCAGGAGCACCAGAGCTACATGACTGAAGGACTGAATTACCTCTGATCCTCCGATCTATATCAGGACTGCCATGATGTTTTCATATTTCAAGAACTTTTGTAACCATTCGAAGAGATAAAAAATGGTTTTATAAGTGAAGCTAGTAATGCTGTTTTTGAATTTGTTTATTCATTATCTGATGACATCTTGATAGATTTAATAGTATTTTATTTGCAGTTGATTTCAGTGTTACTCTTAACACTAAGTAGGGCAGATTATATAAACAGTAACATTCATTCTATCAAATAGGGCTGCACGATTTTGAGAAAAAACCTAATTGCAGTTTTTCTGACAAATATTGCGATGCGATTTTCAATTTTTGCGTTCGATACTTTTAAGTGCATAAAACTCAAATCATGAATAACTTATGTTGTTACTTTTACGACACAGAGGGTTAAATAAACTACATACATAGTGATTGAGGTAATGAGATTGTTTGATGCATCATGATTATTAAATACCTGAACCTAAATACCAAAGAATAAGAAGACATAATGGAAATGAACTTAACACTTGGTCATTTGTTTTTAAATTTAACAATCTTAAACACTGAAAAATAGAAAATGAATTCTTATTAGATTTAGATTTACAATTAGACAAACAAAATAATTCTGTAGTCCACTGCCATTTACAAAACATGAAACTGTTATATTGCACACATTTTAAAATAAATGACTATAACAATTAAAAACAACACCTTATCCAGCCTTCTGCAAGATAAGAAAGTGCAAAATCAGAAACTGTGTCAGAGTGCTACGTTAAAGGATTTTTACTATAAAACACCAACATATTTACCATTTCTGGCTTGAGACAGGCATGCTCACATGTGACAATGTTGTCACTGGCACTGAAAAGATGCTCTGATGGCATAGAATAATGAGACATACTGGGAATTACCTTGACCTTGACCTTGACCTTTGAGAACTGTCACCGTGTTACATTTTCAGAGTTCTTTTGCTAAAAACACCAACATGTCAACAAGTTTAATCCCATAAATCTACATTATATAAGCAACAAAAAACAGCTATTAATAGCAACTATATAAAAAATAAATAACCACTATATAGAAAACATTTTAAGAATTTCTAACAGTAAAACTTAAGTTAATGAGTAAAAAGTCTCAGGGCGCGCACACACACACACACACACACACACACACACACACACACACACACGCAAAAAGGAACAAATTAGTAACAAAGTTAAATTTTACAACCACATAAGAGAAAACTTCAAATTAAATTGAATAAACAATTAGCAATCATCAGAAAAACAAAAATAAAGAAAAACCAAATATCTGAAAATGGTAAGACAGCTACAACCATCAAACCAATAATTAAATCAAGTTGAAATTATAAAGCCAGCTGAATAATCAGCAAAATAAACCAAATACTCAAACAGCAAAAAAAGGGTTTCCAAAATGAAAAGAAATCATCCACTAAGTTATAACACAAAATTAAGTAATCACAAAAAGAAATCACAATATAAAGCAGAATAAACAAATGCCCTTCAAAAGAGCTCAACCACGCAAACAAAAAGAAAACAATAATATTCCACACGCCCCAGTAGACGGCAGTACGCTCAAAGCAATCCTGATGAAGACTGAACACTGGACGTGTACTCTTCGTGGGGAACAAAGCAGCGATACAGTCACGAAAGCGAAGCCACACTTTCTCCTAAAATTTACACAAACAATTAAAAAGGAACGGCATGCAAAATCATTCGTCAAGACTTACGAACAAAAGAGATTTTGCACTTACCAGCAGGTCGTTGCGGGACTCTTACTAGTCAACACATTCAAACACTTCGTTTAAAAGGAATAATAATCCGGTGTACGTTCCTATACGCTAACGCCCAGGCCGACAGGGAAAGGTAACACGCCAATGTCAAAGGCACGATTCGAGGGCATACACACGAGAATAACACTCGCTTAAGGAGTGACAAAGCCACACGGGAGGGGAACAGCAGATGGGAAGTGAAGCTACCTGAAATGCTTCACCACAAAACACAAACCCAGCCAGGAGAAGAAACAGCACCCCAGAGGAGAGTCGCTTACCTGAGCTACCGGTGTGTGACGCTTATATGTGTGCGTAACACGGCGCCTATTACTGACGTCACGAAAGCGTCATAACTCTCATGTCACATTTGCAACACACTTGCAACGAATCGGTGCTGGCCGTGTGTATGGACTTGGAAAATTGCACAACATACTTAAGAATACTTACTGTGAAGTATGTATATTTAGACAGTACCAGTCACAATTTGAAATATTTTCTGAGGTAAATCTTGGCTTCACAAAAAATAAGTGTTCCTGTCAAGGTTTTTTTTTTTTTTTTTGTTTTTTTTTTTAATAGTCTTCTATTTTTTTTTAAACTTCACACTTCATTGAAAGTTTTTTATTTTTCCTGTGAAGTAAAGATTTACTTCATAAAATGAGCCTAACCCCAAACACTGCCCTTTCCCCCACTTCCTGACAGAAAAGCTTATCTGAGGTAAATCTTTACTTCACAATATATTTTATCAATGACTTTCAAATAATAAGCCAAATTTGTTAACAGATTTTCTTGTAAAATAAATATTTACCTCAGATAATAATCCTAAACCTAAAGAGAGTCCTTCTCCCACTTCCTGACAGAAAAGCTTGTTATCTGAGGTAAATCTTTTCTTCACATTATATTTTATCAATGACTTTAGATTATTAAGAAAAATGTATGTACAGATTTCCCTTTTTCTCAGACCAAATCCTGACAGAATGGGTTTTATTATACCACAGAAAATGGAGAGAAGTAAACAGTGAACTCACCTTAGAAATTAGGTGGTTGTTGTTTTTGTTGTTGCAGCTGCAGAGTTGTCAGTGGGTTATGTGAGGAGGGGAGCAGTGGGACAGTAGTCTTAAACTTGGCAGCAGTCCAATCAGATGACGTCACCAAGGCACATGATGACAAGATGGTAACCTTTGACCGATAGGCCTATTTCACAGAACAGAAGTAGGGAAGCGATACTTCCGGTCACGCTGCCGCCCGTTACGATCGTCATTCATTCACAAAAATGGAGCGCGAACTCGTTTTCTCCCAGTCATTAATAAATGTACCAACAACTAGAATAGCAGATGTTGTCGGTTTTGTTGATAGTTTTCAGGGAGATGTGAGGCGATCAAAATTGAAGAAAAGGGTTGTAAATTCTTTTTTGAGCAATTAATTTTTTATTATCAAGGTATGTGTAATTTATTAGACAGCTGTCATGATAGCTAATTTGCGCATTATCAGTGTTGTTTAAACCCAATATCTGCTGCTAAAATGAAAACTAGGGATGCACCGATATATATCGGTCGATAACTTGCGCGTTTTGTCAGTAAAGCCGGTTCTGTAATCAGCGGTAAATGCCATCAGGTGCGTGATTTGAGCCGTATATACTAAACACAGCCGTTGTTCACTGACGAGCTGCGCACATTCACACTGATAATGAACATTGATTTACGCAGCTGGTCGGTAAAAAACGGCTGTGTGTAGTATATACGGCTCAACGTGAAATCACGCACCTGATGGCATTTACAGCTGATTACAGAACTGGCTTTACTGACAAAACGCGCAAGCATGATCAGCCGATTCATATCGGTGCATCCCTAATGAAAACCATTCATTTTAATCACTTAATTATGCAGCAGTATCTGTTGTGCCAATTATCTGTTCCAATAAGTTAAGAGGCAGAAAGCATTTAGTTATTTATTTCTTGCAAGAAATGTGACCCTGGACCACAAAACCAGTCTTAAGTCGCTGGGGTATATTTGTAGCAATGGCCAAAAATACATTGTATGGGTCAAAATTATTGCTTTTTCTTTTATGCCAAAAATCATTAGGAAATTAAGTAAAGATTTTTTGTAAAACTCCTACTACAAATATATCAAAATGTAATTTTTGATTAGTAATATGCACTATTAATAACTTAATTTGGAGAACTTTTAAGGTGATTTTCTCGGTATTTAGATTTTTTTGCACCCTCAGATTCCAGATTTTCAAATAGATGTATCTCGGCCAAATATTGTCCTATCCTAACAAACCATATATCAATAGAAAGCTTATTTATTGAGTTTCATATGATGTATGCATCTCAGTTTTGTAAAATTTAAACTTATGACCGGTTTTGTGGTCCAGGGTCACAAATGTGGGCAGTTAATTGAAATACAATGTCAGCTTCCAACGATTATGAAAATACAATAATCAAGATAAAACGATTATTGTGCACCATTCTGCCAATTCCCTTTCCAGTGGTGCGGTTTCACTCCTCCATTAAACTTACTGTGCAAATAACTGAAATTATGTGATCAAAATTCTGCACTTGGTGATTATTCACATTAACCATCGTCAGTTATGTCTTAAGTAGGGTTGGGAATCGAAAATCGATTCCGATTCTGGAATCGGATACTTAAGATAAAGAATCGGATACTTGTTATAATATTAAAATTTCGATTCCTTGTTTCGATTCCTGGTTGCATTTTTTCCATCGAGTGATCTGCCAGGACCTTCCGCGCGTGCAATCTGCCAGGACTTTACGTGGTAATGTAAACATCAGCCGAAAAGATGGATCACAGTAAGCGTTTAAAAGTGTGTCTACGCTTTGTAAAAACTGAAGACAAATCTACCGCTGCACGCAAACTTCATCTTAGAGATCTGCAAGGGACGGATTTTAGTCCTGCGCCCGCCCACTCCAGAAGGAATATATGTTATTTCGTCCCGCAAAAGTCCACATAAAAGTCACTTATACCCCCGCGGGAAGACAGGTATCTACTTTATCTCTTGGCTGCATGAAACAAACCCTCCCGGTAATGTAAAGGCAAAGATGACCAGAGTAATAGTAACGAACTCACGCGTGCCTAATGTATTCATTCTTGTATATCGGAGTCGTACATTAGGCACGCATAAGTCCGGTGTTGATTCACAAACTATTCATGCTTTCGGTGCTCTGATCCATAGTATTTTTGCGTGAAATTTCAAAATATTGGCATAGTTTTCAAAATGAATGTCCTGTGAGTTTTTTATAATGAATGCTTACCCATAGAGGTGGATCTTGTAAGGGTCAGTGGTGTTTAAGCACATATGAGCACCAGCATAAACAGATTTACAATGTATTTACTGTATCTTTCATTTATATGTTTATTTTATAATAAATACAAACAGTAGATATTCAGTCACTTAAGAAAGAGTACTCTGAAGTTGTGAAGAATGTCTGAATTAAATAATTTAGGTGCTTTAAATCTGTATATGTATATTCATGTTAAAAAGTTAGAGCAGAGGATTTTCTTTTAAATTCAAAAGTATAGCTTTAATTTAAAGTTTGTTTGATTTTTTTTATAACATGCAGGAGAAGAATAAAAAGGCAAAACAAATGTTTAGGTTAATAAAAAAGGTTAAAAAATAAACACCTTTAGAGGAAATGTCAGGCATAGGGGGGCCTTGCAAAACTGACCCGAGAAGAAGGGGGCCCTGATATAAAAAAGGTTGAGAACCCCTGTAATAAAATAATATGTTGCAAGCTAGCACTGAAAATAAACATGTTTAATATATTAATGTTTGACTTTTGTGTTTGTTTTTTTTTTTTTTACTAAATCGGAATCGAAACTGGGAATCGAAAAGAATCGGAATCGATAAGTGGATTCGGAATCGGAATCGAAATCGATAAAATTCAAACGATACCCACCCCTAGTCTTAAGTGAACACAAACAGCTGAGAAAGAAAATATGTGTGTAACAGTATGTTGGATCCATGCAGCTCTTAAAACGTCAACAGCTCACACTATTCCCTCTGCCATCTATAATGATAACCAAACTACAAATGACAAAAGCTTTTGTAGCTGTAATAATAAACAAATCAAGTTTAATTCTTTCAGTGAAGACTATGCTGTTTTATTTTACATTTCATTTCATTTATTTTACTTTCCTTCTTCATCTCCCATTTTCAGCACCCTTCCACCACCCCGTCTCCTCACCTTCAGCCGGGGGGCAAGAGAAAAGCCCCGGGCTCAGGAATTAGTGCCAAGCTTGGAGCCCTCTCCCGGACATCACACAAGATATGCCTAACCTTTCCCTCAGTATATGATCCGTAAGAGTGAACTTGAGAAAGACCAAATTAAACAGTATTGAAATTAAAACTGAACATTTGTTGATTTGCTTTTGTTTTGTCAATCAAATTAGTTTCTTTGAAATGTCTGCACTAAACCCACTCAAGGTGAGTTAAGTAAATAAGTAAATGCAAACACTATTGGTTAGTAATAGATGCAATGAATAAGTAGAATTCTTCAAAATTCAAGATGAAATTGGATCACATTAAAATCCTGTATAAATGATCATACAGCATATTTATGCTTTGTCCTATAAGACAATTCCTAATACAATCCTTTAGGAATGGTTCCAAAAAAGAATTATTACAGCCTTCCACAAAGCCGCAATGTTGGTGGTAGAAGTGACAAAGTAACTGAAGTGTGAAAATTAAATCCATGCATACTGATGTTAAAATGCTAACAGTGTCCTTTATTGTACTTCCTGTGAGTTCCCCCTTCAATTCATGGCATACAAATGTGAAGTTCTTAAATCGTAGACAGAGCAAACACATTGTCTATAGTTCCATATTATTCTTTGCACATTTATGCATTAAGCTCAGTCCAATACAATATATCTAGTTGACATTGTAAAGTGTACCATGGACAAAACACATTGCTTTAAAATGTGAATTAGAATTTCTATCATTGTAGGAGCCCTATATAGGATTCTTATTGGAATCCTTTACAACAGCTTTGGTTGTGGCCAATCAAAATCAAGGACCAGGGGTCCGTTCTTCGTACTTCGCTTGATACATCCGAGATGATTTGACACATCTAAGATGAAATCATCGTGCTAATTACGATGTGGCTAATTTGGTTCTTGGAGCACACCTGTTGTTGATGATTAGTATGGCTGGATTGACTTGTCTAGGATTATTGCATGTTTGTCCATTGGTTTAAAAGCCGATATGTTTCGATAGTAGAAACACTGATCACAACCCCTTCGATTGGTTGATGAATTAGCAAAAGAGCAAGCTCAATTTTTTTCTCAAGTGGGGCAAGAGCTTTTATTAGAGGGTTATGGAGAATTTCAAACTTTAATAAAGACACTGGGAAACACAGCAAATGCTGCAAAAGCCAAGAGAGAGGGCTGGCAAAAAGTAGCGAACAAACTAAATGCATTAGTGCTGCCCATGTTTTTTCCTTGATATGTTATTTATATATATATATATATATATATATATATATATATATATATATATGTGTATATGTGTGTGTGTGTGTGTGTGTGGCTGTGGTCATCGTAATCATTGTCGTAATTATTTTCTACACTTTCTTGCCAGATACTTTTCTTTTCCCACGTGAGTCAGTCCGTGTCAGTCATGCTCTTTAACCAATCAGATGTGACCTCGCCTTTTCAACCAATCATAACCCGCCAGGAGCGCAGCCTAAATCCTGTTTACATGAGCAGGTTTAAGTTTACGGACTTGTTGCTATTACAGCAAGTGCGTGATGCGCATCGAACGAAACAATTCAAGATGAGGACAAATCCACAAAAATCAAATCCAGCTGAGTTAGCGACGTACGAAGAACGGACCCCGGAACTGTCCGTTCTACACATTTTGTTTGAAACTCTGTCCATGCTAAGGGGATCTATTAGGCGTCTCTTTATTGTGAATTTTCATGTGCCTGTCAAGGCTTCCTTTTTGACTGAAACTGTTTCCACACTGTTTGCAGGTGTAAGGCTTCTCTCCAGTGTGAACTCTCATGTGAATGTTAAGGTATACTTTTTCAGTGAAACTCTTTCCACACTGTTTGCATGTGTAAGGCTTTTCTCCAGTGTGAATTCTCATGTGTCTGTTCAGGCTTACTTTTTCAGTGAAACTCTTTCCACACTGTGTGCATGTGTAAGGCTTCTCTCCAGTGTGAACTCTCATGTGAATGTTAAGGTTTCCTTTATCAGTGAAACTCTTTCCACACTGATTACATGAGTAAGGCTTCTCTCCAGTGTGAAATCTCATGTGCGTGTTAAGGCATTCTTTCTTAGTAAAACTCTTTCCACACCGTTTACATTTGTAAGGCTTCTCTCCAGTGTGAGCTCTCATATGAATGTCAAGGCATTCTTTCTTAGTAAAACTCTTTCCACACTGTTTGCATGTGTAAGGTTTCTCTCCAGTATGAACTCTCATGTGTCTGTTAAGGTTTCCTTTATGAGTGAAACTCTTTCCGCACTGTTTGCATGAGTAAGGTTTCTCTCCAGTGTGAACTCTCATGTGTCTGTTAAGGCTTCCTCTTTCAGTGAAACTCTTTCCACACTGTTTGCATGTGTGAGGCTTCTCTCCAGTGTGAGCTCTCATATGAATGTTAAGGCATTCTTTCTGAGTAAAACTCTTTCCACACTGTTTGCATGTGTAAGGTTTCTCTCCAGTATGTATTCTCATGTGCTTTTTAAGGCCTCCTTTTTCAGTGTAACTCTTTCCACACTGTTTGCAGGTGTAAGGCTTCTCTCCAGTGTGAATTCTCATGTGACTTTTAAGGTGTGACTGTTGTTTGAAACTCTTTCCACACTGACAGCAAGTGAAAATACTCATAGTTCCTGTCTTTTGAGCTCTTTTTTGTTTAGAAGTCTTTTCAGACTCTACAGAACAAAAAGATTTTTCTCCAGATATGAAATCATGAAGATTCTCAAACTGATCTTTCTCTTCAGTTTCATTCAGTTCTTCTCTCTCCTCTTTCAGCGCTGTTATGTCTAAGGTGGAAATACAAAAATATAAAAGTTAACCCCAGTTTTAATGGCACAAAGCAATTAACATCACAACACGTAGATATGTAATGCATGTATGCTAGATCCTATACCAGGGTGTCCAAACCTGATCCTGGTCGGCCAGTACCCTACAGAGATTAAGTTGGCTGTTATACAATTAATGTCACGTTGAGCAAGGAAGGTCAGGGTCCAAAATGCAGGGAAGTATTTTTAATTTAAACAAAACACAAAAGAACACAAACAAATCAAAACCAAAAGGCCAACACGGCACACACAACAGGAACTGAGCAGGAGCAGGAACAATCAAACAGGAACACAATACCAGAGACAGACATGGAAGACAATGCAGACACGATGAAGAGTGGGAAATGAGAGTTCTTATAGTCCTTATCCTTAATAGTGAGCAGGTGTAAGTGATAATGACATCTAGACAAGTGATAACAATTAGCAGTGCAGGGAACAGCGACCTCAGCCCAGATCATGACAAGTAATTAAATCTAGGAAATCTATACAGTCTGCTCTAAATTATTATATACCAATTTTATGTCTCCTAGGGGACAAAATTCAACAACTTTAGTGAGAGGCTAGGAAAAAAGAAAGGAGACAAACTCCCCACTCAACCATCAAATGAAAAATTCATCACACAATAATTCCTTCAGAGGTTTTATTAAGGGGGCAATTATGTTAGCCAATACTAAAAGTTGGCTGTTACACTTGACCTTTTAAATGGAAAACACCAGAACCGACTGTCAGAGGATGAGAAATGGTGGAAAACGGTCATTAATCTCTCAAAATTCAAATTCATTTTTTTTATATCATGTCAAAAACATTAGTAATATTGTAATTACACATCTGAAACATAATATAAAAATACTCAAATTAAACTTCCTTTAAAATAAAACAAGCAATATGTTTGCACCAATTGAAAGTGAAAATGTGAAAGTGAAGTTACATGTGCCCACTGCCAAGTATGGTAGGATGGTATTTAATCCATCAAAGTGCACACAAGTCAAGTCAAGTCACCTTTATTTATATAGCACAGTATTAACCCTTAAAGACCTAGAACATTTTTGGGGCACCTGAGGCACCTGTATATTTCTTTGTTTTTTCAGACCTATTCTAGCAGTCAGCATCAATTGTCATATATCATTATAAACATAAGAACTTGAACTTTATGTCTAGCTAATTTAAAATTACAAATTTCCTTTTGTTTTCTCTAAAAATTAATGAATTTCCAGAATTTTAGGAAAAAACGCTACCAACAATTGGGTGTTTTTTACTGTGTACTCAAACAAAAACTTCTGAAGTTTGGATTTTTTTCTTTAAAAATTTGTATTTAGGTGTTTTACACTTCCAAATAAAATTTTGTCTATATATAACATTCCCCAAGCAAGTTATAGCCAATCATTACAATATTATTTAGGCGCTTTTCAGTGAAAAACAGGCCCATTTCGTTTATTGACAATATAGACCTGTCCAAAAACTTTTCAGGAGTAAAGTCATCGCAGAAACAGTGTTAAATAATAGCAAAACACAGTAAAAATAATTTACTTTTTCAGATAAATATATTCTTAATCCAAAAGATGAACAATAAACACAAATAGTGTAGAAAGTAGCACAAGAAAAATTGCACAAATTGTCTTGTGCAACAAAAAAATAAACAATCCAAATTATTCACAAACTACACACAAAATGAGAGAGAAATATACAGAGTGCAACCGAAAAAATAGTACAAATAATCTTTAAAAACTATATAATAATTAGTCACATAATATAACAACCAAATATATGGATCTGCTGGCTGTAGTCTGCGTCGGAATCTATTTTACCGGGACATCACCTAGTGACCGAAAACCCACATTCCAGTGCTTTATCCGATATCTACTGCTGTTTCATCCTTGTTTTTGGTTTGTTTTATGTCAAAGGGCTCTGTCGTGAGTATTTCTGTACATTTTCAAAGAATGCTGTCATGCAAATGTGTTATTTTGCGTTTGTTTTCATGCACGCAAGACGCACTTTGCTTTCACTTTGCGTCTGTTCAGATCTGCAAAGAAACATACTAATCGGTGGTTCAAAAGACCAAAACCTATGTTTATTGGTTGAATAGATGACAGTTTGAACCAATCGGGGCACAGGGGTGGGACTAAGCATCAACAATCGTTCCTGTTTGGCTCAGAGGACCAAAACGTATTGATTTCATCTGACGAATCAGTGCTGAGGAAATGTGATGACGTAATCACGCTTACCACGGAGCCTCTGAATATCCAAATTAGACAAATGCGATATCATTGAAAAGAGTAGACTCTGTACTTTACCATACTTTTCAAATTGGCATTTACCATAGCATTCAAATTGGATTAGCGGTTCAAAAGTTATTAAACATTTAAGAACAATAGTTATTTTTAGCCGCCGGCGGCTGTCTCGGTCTTTGAGGGTTAAACAGGACAATAGTGTGTCAATAACGCAGTATTGTAAATAATAAATTTATGTGCCTTTAATCTAGATTTAAGCTGACTGATTGTGTCTGCCTCCCGAACATGTCACGATAGCACAGAGGATGTCTGGGTCCAAATGCAGGTAAGTAGAATTTAATAAAACAAAACACAAACAAACACAAAACAAAGGCCAACACAGCACAACACGACTAGACTACAAACACTAAATAAACAGAACTAAATACTAGGTCTAGGAGACAGGGTCCGGGAACACAGAGACAGGATACAGGAAACAATGCAGCCAGAATGAGGAGTGGGAAGTGGGCAACTTTATAGTCTGTATAATTGTGAACAGGTGTGGGTAAGATGAGTGTCATAATCACAAGGCAGGTGTGCAGAATCAGGGGAGTGAAGTGCGGGAGGAAGGGAAACAGCGACATAGCGTGGAGGAGGGGAAAGCTGCAGCCCAGAGTCATGACAGTACCCCCTCTCTACGGCACCGCGGCCAGAGGAATATGAGCTGGCATCACCGCCAGAGGAACATCAGTGGGCACCGCCGCCAGAGGAATGTGAGCTGGCATCACCGCCAGAGGAACATGAGCTGGCATCACCGCCAGAGGAACGTCAGTGGGCAACGCCGCCAGAGGAACATGAGCTGGCATCACCGCCAGAGGAACATCAGCGGGCACCGGAGCCAGAGGGACATGAGCTGGCATAGCCGCCAGAGGGACATGAGCTGGCATAGCCGCCAGAGGAACGTGAGCTGGCATCGCCGCCAGAGGAACGTGAGCTGGCATCGCCGCCAGAGGAACATCAGTGGGCACTGCCGCCAGAGAAACGTGAGCTGGCATCGCCGCCAGAGGAACATCAGTGGGCACCGGAGCCAGAGGAACGTGAGCTGGCATCGCCGCCAGAGGAACGTGAGCTGGAGTCGGCGCCAGAGGAACGTGAGCTGGCATCGCCGCCAGAGGAACATCAGTGGGCACCACCGGAGCCAGAGGAACGTGAGCTGGCATCGCCGCCAGAGGAACATCAGTGGGCACCGCCGCCAGAGGAACGTGAGCTGGCATCGCCGCCAGAGGAACATCAGTGGGCACCGCCGCCAGAGGAACATGAGCTGGCATCACCGCCAGAGGAACGTCAGTGGGCAACGCCGCCAGAGGAACATGAGCTGGCATCACCGCCAGAGGAACATCAGCGGGCACCGGAGCCAGAGGGACATGAGCTGGCATAGCCGCCAGAGGGACATGAGCTGGCATAGCCGCCAGAGGAACATCAGCGGGCACCGGAGCCAGAGGAACGTGAGCTGGCATCGCCGCCAGAGGAACGTGAGCTGGAGTCGGCGCCAGAGGAACGTGAGCTGGCATCGCCGCCAGAGGAACATCAGTGGGCACCACCGGAGCCAGAGGAACATGAGCTGGCATCGCCGCCAGAGGAACATCAGTGGGCACCGCCGCCAGAGGAACGTGAGCTGGCATCGCCGCCAGAGGAACATCAGTGGGCACCGCCGCCAGAGGAACATGAGCTGGCATCACCGCCAGAGGAACGTCAGTGGGCAACGCCGCCAGAGGAACATGAGCTGGCATCACCGCCAGAGGAACATCAGCGGGCACCGGAGCCAGAGGGACATGAGCTGGCATAGTCGCCAGAGGGACATGAGCTGGCATAGCCGCCAGAGGAACATCAGCGGGCACCGGAGCCAGAGGAACGTGAGCTGGCATCGCCGCCAGAGGAACATCAGTGGGCACCGCCGCCAGAGGAACGTGAGCTGGCATCGCCGCCAGAGGAACATCAGTGGGCACCGCCGCAAGAGGAACGTGAGCTGGCATCACCGCCAGAGGAACATCAGCGGGCACTGGAGCCAGAGGAACGTGAGCTGGCATCGCCGCCAGAGGAACATCAGCGGGCACCGCTGCCAGAGGAACGTGAGCTAGCATCGCCGCCAGAGGAACATCAGCGGGCACTGGAGCCAGAGGAACGTGAGCTGGCATCGCCGCCAGAGGAACATCAGCGGGCACCGCTGCCAGAGGAACGTGAGCTGGCATCGCCGCCAGAGGAACATCAGCGGGCACCGCTGCCAGAGGAACGTGAGCTGGAGTCGGCGCCAGAGGAACGTGAGCTGGCATCGCCGCCAGAGGAACATCAGTGGGCACCGCCGCCAGAGGAACGTGAGCTGGCATCACCGCCAGAGGAACATCAGCGGGCACCGGAGCCAGAGGAACGTGAGCTGGCATCGCCGCCAGAGGAACATCAGCGGGCACCGCTGCCAGAGGAACGTGAGCTGGAATCGGCGCCAGAGGAACGTGAGCTGGCACCGCCGCCAGAGAAATGTGAGCTGGCATCACCGCCAGAGGAACGTGAGCTGGCATCACCGCCAGAGGAACGTGAGCTGGCATCACCGCCAGAGGAACATGAGCTGGCATCACCGCCAGAGGAACGTCAGTGGGCACCGCCGCCAGAGGAACATGAGCTGGCATCACCGCCAGAGGAACATCAGCGGGCACCGCCGCCAGAGGAACGTGAGCGTTACTTTATAAGTAATTAGCAAGATTTTAAAATCTATACAATGCTTAATAGGGAGCCAGTGCAGTGTTGACAGATCCGGGCTAATATGGTCATACTTTCTGGTTCTAATAAGAACTCTTTCTGCTGCATTTTGGACCAACTGGAGTTTGTATATTAAGCGTGCAGAACAAGCGTGCTGTACGAGTCCCGTAAAGTGAAGCCAAAAGTTTTCGATCGCCCCCCTGGTGGCTGACTTCAGTATAGGTCATAAACCCCACCCTCCCTCTGGCTATCCTGGACGATGCCCAGTCCAGAGACATACAGAGAGAGAGTTGCAACAACTCCGTTGACGCCAATGGACCATTTTTTTACAGCGATGGCGGATCGTGGAGACGCCTAATAGTTCCTGGAAGTTCGCGCTAATAATATCAGCGCCGTAGAGATGCAGCAGAAGAGATCGCTGTGATCAACTTTTAAACGGTAAAACGGTAAAAAGTGCCATACAAATCAATGTAAATTGAACAAAACTTGATGCATATTTTTTTCTCCTCACCAGATCAGTGGAGTAACCATACATTCACTGCTTTATGTAACTGGTGCACTCCCACTGTAATGGAGACTGTTCAAGGACATCTTGATTTATAATTTATTATAAATGTCTAAATCGATTTCCGTAAATATGTGCATAACAAAAAAAAAAATATATATATATATATATATATATATATATATATATATATGATTTAATTTGTAAAAATGTTTTAATTTTTTTCAATTTGAATATACTACAAATACATTTTTAGATATTAATAATTGAGGGGTGCACAAGAATCAAAAACCTTAACCAAGATTAATTTCCACTTAATCTTAAAATATATTTACTTATTTGGAATTAATTTTAAAAAGACAACAAACTTACACTTACATTGAGATTAGTAAAACGACAATAAACATTAAGATGTGATTGCACTTGATTAACATACAAGCTGTAAGAACACACGCACATATAGAAATAATTATATTTATAAAGGCTGAATTACTCGGTAAAAGACCACAATGTCGTTTATATAGTAAACACAGACTTTTACCATGGTAACTTCAACCTAAAATATGTTAACAAGGCAGGTACGGATCACTAACCACATTAATCCTCAAATATAAGCCTTTATCTTTTAAAACCAACACTATTACAACTACATATATATATGTATACTACGTATACATGTATACATTATTTTATAAATAATGTCAATAAATCATTTTTTGTCAACTAAATACCAAAAATCGCTGTTCTGTTCCTCTAACTCAATGTATTTCAATTGCCCGCTATGAACTTCCTGGAACTATTTGAGGGCTGCGAGAATCACGTGACTCTCTCTCTGTATGGCTCTGGCCCAGTCATCCCCTACATAATCTCATCAGTACCAGTAACAGGGTGCTCCTCCCCAAGAACAGGTCCCCCGATCCATCAAACTGTACAACTCTGGTTTTGGCAAGAGGGGGAGAATAAAGGAGAAGGGGGAGAGGACCACAGCCCGCCTGATACAACACACGTGTAAAAATTTATATGTACAGTAACTCATCTGTACCGTCTATGTTGGTGTGCAACGCTTGTACGTAATCCCTTTTACCATCTATGCTGGTGTGGAATGTCTGTACATAATTTTTTCTACCTTTAAATTTTAAGCGTTATATTTAATTTTTATTTATTTATTTCTTCTCTCTATTTAATCTTGTTTTTAGTGTCGGTGTGTATTGCTGCTGGTCCCTGAATTTCCCTGAGGGATCGTCCCAATGGATTAATAAAGTATATTCAATTCAATTCAAATGTCAAAATATTTCTGCACTTGTGTGACATTATTCAGAAATATTCTGTATATTAATTTCTATAATGTGTTCAGCTATGAGAATAAAAACCAACCTGTTTGTTCCTCAGTATCTTCATGTTTGACTCTAAACGTTTCTTCAATCTTTATGTCTTCACTCTCCTCTTTAATAAACACCATCTTTGTTTGTTCCTCAGTATCTTCATGTTTAACTGTGAATGTTTCAATCTTCATGTCTTCACTCTCCTCTTTAATAAACTCCATCTTTGTGTGCCACATGGATCTCTGTTGATTTTCTGTGTGTTTGTACACTTTGTCCTGTTTAAGATGAGAATAATTAAAAGAAAAATCAATGGAAACTAAATCTCTGGGTGTGTCTCAATCAGCTGCTAGTTCAGTAGTCAGTGCACTAGTAAGACAGCAAGAGAGTAGTTAATACTAATCGACTTAAATAGACTTGGTTAACAGACTTAGATATTAAATGTATAAAATATATACAAATTACACAGATTCATATAGGCTATTTATATTTGGTATTCAATTATTTGTACATATATTACACTTTCATTAAATCATTCTCGGTTCTATCAAATCACTGAATCATTTCACAAATGATTCGATTCAAATGATTCGGATTCTCAGTTTCTCTCATCACTTCTTATCATCACGCGATTGATTCATGAAATAGAGACCAAAACGGAACGCAGCTTCTCTGTTACTAAAGGCTAACGTTTTAAGTAACAATAACATTTATTTTACATAGCTTGTGAAAACGCTTTATTGATGCAAAAATTTCTATTGATTTAAAAACTTTAAAAGCACAAACCTTTCTTCACGTGACTCACAACAGATGAGCAGCGCGGCGAAGCTCTATGACGTCACATCACCAGAGCAAAATAAAAGTCCCATTCGTGCACTGCTGTCTAGAATCACACATATATCATAGAAATGTTGTATATAGAATAGAATTTCCTACCCATATAATGATGCATTTCTAAAGTTACTAAATCTATAAATATTATTCTCTATTTTTCATGTACATTTATAACACTGTTTTATGTTGATATGTTGCCATTAAATTCACATTAAACTAGTCAATGCTGCTGTGTAACTGTTAAAGAGGGTGTGATGGCAAATTTAATCTATCACTCTTTTGACTATTGTAATCAATCTCTTGTTTGTTTGTTTGTTTGTTTGTTTGTGTAGTTTATTATTTATTCCTCTTTTGGAAAGTTACTGAAACACTGTCAGGGATTTTATTTTTATTTTGCTATTGGGGCAAATGAGACCACAAAAATATATTTGTGTCAGTTTCTATTTACCACTATTGGAATTTATTTATAGTGAAATATGACTTACATTTCCCCAGATTATTTTTTATTGGTATATAATCTGTGCTAAAACATGATTATAAAAAAACAAGTTACATATTAAGATCTCAGTTTCCAGTTGTTGAAAATTAACTTACAAACAAAAGACATTAATAACAGATCCACACTGCAAATGAACAAATCTTCTGTAAGGATTGGATGGAAATGATAATATGGTCTGTATTTGATCTTTTTTTTTTATTTCAGTGGTAATGTTATTTTATGTAAGCAATTTTGTTTTAAATACATTTTTGCAGTGTAAAGGAATATGATTCATTGATTATTACCTTTTAAGCTTCATTAATTGGGAAAAACATGTCAACATATTCAGCTGTTACTCAATATCTTCCCCTATTAAAAGTGAAAAGTTCAGGTAATAAATACACAAAAAATCTGTTTAGAAACTTTAACTAGATGTACATCTATCAGAAAAAATAAAATATGTTATGTTGTATTACTTTTATGATTTAGTGAAGTAAAATGTTTTAAGAACAAAATACCTTTACAAAAAATACACCTGCAGGAAAATGAAGATCAGCAGACTCTTGGTTGAGATGTTACTGTGTGTCGCTGCAGTCATCCAGACTGACTAAAACACTCAATCACTGTAGTTTTATTCAGATTTCAGGAGGCCGTTCTTACAGATGAAGAGAAAGCTCTCAGATCACAAGCTTAAACACAGTATTCAAAGGATGTGAGCAGTTCTTTTTAAATGAATATATTTGGGTTTAGGAGTGTGTGAATATGAATGTGAAATGATGGTAAGTGTTGTTATGTTTGTTGTTACAGACAGACCCGAACACAGTCAACCTTTGTTTTTCAGTCCCGACATCTTTATTGCCTTTCTTCTTGCCTCTTTGAACACACCCCGTTAAAGCCCCACGCATAACAACACATCTTTCCCCTAAAGAGAAAAAAAAAAACTAATAAACTGAAGAAATGGCAGCATTTACACAACTTTGCATAGGAAATCCAATCATCAACAACAAAAATATTCAAATGCTGCATAACCGTGAATAACTTCAAGCTGATTGTTCTCCTTATTCCCTGCTTTTAATAGAAATCAAACAATCACTTGTAAGCCAACTCGAAACTTCACATAACTTCAATCAGTCTTTCTGGAGGTTTACTGTTTCTTTTCGGTCTTTATTCAGATAGTGTGTTCATCGGCTCAGAAGTAATAGTTGGTAGAGCCTGTAACTTGGTCTCAGAAGTAGTAGTTGGTGGATCCTGTATTTCGGTCTCTGTGCTTTGCTTGGGACTTAAATCAATTCTGTTCCGTCAAGAGTTGATCCACCATTCGTGGTAATGTCATAAGACCTTGGAGCCACTTTTTTTCTCCACTTTCCCCTGCTGAGACCACAGACCTGTATTGTGATTTCTTATTTTGACAGTATCTCCTGGTTTCAAAGCTGTCAGTGGCTTCACATTTCTGTCATAAAGTCTCTTTTGTTTGATTTTTTGCTTCTGTTTAAAGCATTTCACATGACTTGCATGTGGAGTGTCCAGCAGATCCTCTCTAATGGGCACATTTGTTCGGATTCTTCTGCCTATGAGCATTTGAGCTGGGGAAAAGCCGTTCTCCAGCGGTGCGCTTCTGTATATCATGAGACTTCTATGAAAGTCTTCACTCTCTGCATGAGCCTTTTGCATGAGTCCTTTCACTATTTTCACAGCAGACTCCGCCAGTCCATTTGATCTGGGGTAATTTGGACTGGATGTATCATGGCGAAAACCCCATTCCTCAGAAAACTTCTTGAATTCACCACTGGAAAGCTGAGGTCCGTTATCTGTAAATACTACACAGGGTACACCATGGCGAGCAAACGTAGACTTCATGAAGGTAATGACCGCTCTGCTAGTAGTAGACTGAAGTGTGGCCACCTCTGGATAATTAGAGTAGTAGTCAGTTACCACAATGTGACTCTTCCCCTCGCAGTCAAATAAATCTGCTCCAACTTTGTAGTAAGGCCTACTTGTTACAGGATGTGGAAGAAGAGGCTCTGCCTGCTGTCTGGGCCTAAAGGTCAAACAAATCTCACATGCCGCTGTTAACTTGCGAAATGTCCTGATTCATCCTGGGCCAGTACATCACTTCTATAGCTCTCCTTTTGCATTTTTCTTCTCCCAGGTGTCCTTCATGTGTTTTTTTCAGCATTTCTTTCCTTAGGCTCCTTGGGATGACAAATTTACTGCCTTTGAAGACAATGCCATCTACTACTGTGAGTTCTGATCTGCAAGCCCAGTAATCTCTAATTCTTACATGACAGTCTTTTCTTTCTTCAGGCCATCCTTCCTGTATAGCCACCTTCAGTTCTTTCATTATGTCGTCTTTTTCTGTCTCCAATTTTATCTGGTCCGTCCTGTCAACAGACATTGGGAGCGACGCTACTACCATGTCCACATAAGCTTTTATTTCTGTTGCACAGGTCTCTGTTTCCACTTGTATGTCTATAGCACGAGACAGTGCGTCCGCAGCAAACATGTACTTTGCCCGGTGTGTAAATTAAATTCGCATCATACTTTTGTAACCTGATGAGCATCCTTTGTATTCTGAGGGGACAATCGTTCAATGACTTGGCCATGATGGGAACCAATTGTTTATGGTCAGTCTCTACAGTGAATGCTCGCCCGTAGACAAATTGATGGAATCTCTCACATGCCTAGCAATTCCTTCTCTATTTGCGCGTATCTTTTTTCTGCAGCAGATAGCGCTCTTGATGCGTAGGCTACTGGCTGCCATACGTTATCATACTGTTGGAGTAACACAGCTCCCACGCCGTACTGTGATACATCGGCTGAAATTCTTATGCGTCTTTCTGGATCATAGAATTTCAGCACAGGCTCTGCTGTCAGAATGTCTTGTTCCAGCAGCTTTCTTGTTCATGTGACCACATCCATTCGTTTTTTGTTCCAATAGACAACGAAGTGGTGCAGACTGTGCAGAAAGCTGTGGTATGAATTTTGCCAGGTACGTAACCATACCAAGAAAGCGTCTGACATCTTCTTTATTCTGTGGCCGCTCCATGTTTTCTATTGCAGATGTTTTCTTTGGGTCAGGCTTTATACCCTCCTCTGAGATGACATCTCCCAAAAAGGTTAGTGACTTCACTCCAAACGCTGGACACATCCTGAATTCGTGGCGGCTGCAGCACTTTCCACATTCATATTTCTTTGTCTCAGATCGGGTCTTTCCTTGTTTATTTTTACTTTGTGAAGGCTTTATGTTTTTTAGGGCATGCACTTTTATCTTTTATCTTGTTTGTTTAATTCCATTGCCTGCGCACGAGTAGTCTCTGCCGCTCTGCATATATTTACTGCTTTTTCAAGCGTAAGATCTTGCTCTCGCAGCAGTCTCTCTCGTACTGAGTTGTCTGGAATGCCACACACTATTTTATGCCTTATTAGAGATTCGCGCAGATCACCGAAGTCACAGGTTTTACTCAAAGTATGAAGCTCCGCTAAATACTGATCAAAGTTTTCTCCCCCTTTTCGACTGCATGAGAAGAATTTGTACCTTTCATAAGTGACGTTCTGTTTCGGTACGAAGTACTCTTCAAATCGGTCCATTACATTTTTCAGTTTAAACTCATCCTCTGGTATATGGAAACTGTTGTATATGTCAAGCGCGTCTTCGCCGATAACATGCAGCAGTATGGATGCTTTTCTTTTTTCATCATCGCCTCCTACCCCGCTTGCATCCAGGTAGATGTTGAAACGTTGTTTGAATCTCTTCCAGTTCTCTGCTAAATTTACAGTGAGTTGCATACCAGCCGGAGTTTGAAACTTATCCATTTTTGCGTTTCCTTTTCTTTCACAAATCTCTCTCTTTGGATTTACTTTTCATTCAATCCATACGAGAGAACCACTTCTGACACCATGTTATGTTTGTTGTTACAGACAGACCCAGCACAGTCAACCTTTGTTTTTCAGTCCCGACATCTTTATTGCCTTTCTTCTTGCCTCTTTGAACACACCCCCTTAAAGCCCCACGCATAACAACACAAGTGTCATCTTTTGTCTTTATTGGCTGTTGATGTTTCTGCCTCATTTCTTTAATTGGTGTCTTTGTTTCTGATCAATATCTGAGTTAAATATTAATGCAGAGGCTGAAGGTGAGACTTTCCCTGATCTCTGTGATAATGAGTCTATAGTTCTGCTGATTGGATTACAGTTGATGAAAATCTGGGCAAATTCCTGTAACTGCTTACATCCTTTGCATATTTTATCATCTAATGACAATCCTGAAATCTGAATAAAACTACAGTGATCTAACTGGATATTGCAGGTATTTTGGTTTCAAAATTTGTAACTTCACTAAAATCATAACACTAATATAACACAATTATACTTTTTCATCTCTCAGGTTTTTCAGTTTCTCCATTGCTCTGGTGAAAGATCCATCTGGGGTTTGGTAGGTGAATGCAAACAAAGGTCTGCTCTCTTTTGCTAAGGGAACACTGAAAAAGGCGGAACAAAGATCAATTACGGTGTAATAGTTAGCAGCAGACGGAACATTGGTTAGTAGCGTATGTGGATTTGGAACTTATGCAGGCCAGTCTTCCACAACCTCATTCACTGCTCTCAAATCATGCACCAAGCGTCATTTTGATTTATCTGCCTTAGCTACTGGCAATATTGGGGTGTTACAATAACTATTGGTTTCAACAAGCTTGATACATTGATGTTCAACTCATCTTTTATGCAATATCTGGGACTTAATGGCTCCATATAGTCAATTAATAGTCTTTTTTTACTGTTTTGATCAAATTTGTCTGCCCCTTCTACCCCTCCTGTTCTTTTCTTTATTTGAAGAGCTCTTTTCCAAAACGCGATAAACGCCAAATTTAAAAAAAATGAGTTAATTACGCCATTTTGCAGTGTACTGAACCTATTCACTGCTCCATAAATGTTTCATGCCAAATCGCTTTATTTCCTTGTTTAAAATGTACTGCAAGATGCAGTTTCTTTCCAAAACACTATAAGCGCCAAACCTGTTTTTAATCTAAATGCGATATATCCTCTCGACCAATAAGAATTCGGCAAGCGTTCGACGCAATCTAACATGGCGGCGCTCTGAAGCGACAGATCTTACGTCTTCAAAATGAGAGCTTTAAACTCGATTAACAATTCTGATGGTCTGGATGAGGCAGTGATAACTGCACCTGTGGTTAGAATATCTATGGGTACAGCAACGATCAAGATGTGATTGTTTACACTGTTGGTCATCAAGGATACGCAGAGAGAATGTGGACAGCCACGCTTTCGTTTTCAAAATTCTCCAAAAGTTTTGGTCCATTTACAATGAAACGCAACACCGGAGTTTTCAAACTAAACCACGCAAACTAAAAGCTGATGATAAATTTAGTTTTATGAAAGACCAAACAAGGTTTACAAGGACTGGACCATACTTCTCCTGGACATAACGCAAGTGGAAAGGCAGCATCTGAAAGTCTAAACAAATGAAAAGACTGACATTAAAAATAAAGATTTATATTAATTTATAGTATGAGTCCCTTATGCCATATGTTGCATGTTTTCTTGTTTTTTTTTAGGACATAAACGAGCAATATTTTAGAAAAAAAGAATGGATTTGTAGCGTTTTGAAAAAATAAAAAATAAACTTTGAATGTATGATTGACAATATTGTTGTTTCATTTAACAATCATTGTTTAACATGTTCAGAATGAGCCAACAGACCATTTAAACAGGATAAATTGAATATAAACAAAATATATGGGTTTAGGCAAAAAATGTTATTTTTCTGAAAACTATTAAAATGGATTTATAGCATTTTGGAAAAGAGCTCCTCATTTACAACTACCTTATTCTCCATTGTCTCTTTTGTCTTTATATAAAGTGGTTAACCAGTGATCGCACCAACTCCTGCTGTTGAACTTCTGCTCCTTCACGATCTTTGTGGATTTCTAACCATAGATGCTGCATGTATCAAGGTTCACTTTTCAGTACAATCGTCCCCAACAAGAGTCTCAATGTTCTGCCATTTACATACATTGGCAGAGTATTTCCTGCCTCATCTGACCTGACCAAAATTCTGGATGCCCAGGCCACTTCTATCGTTCAAACATAACGAACGTTGTGTACACAGCAAATATATCATTAAATCATATATTTTTTTACAATTCATATTCATATATTTGTTTACAATTTTATACCTTGTTCATAAGTCATATTAAATGGCAGCAGCCTTAATCTTACAATTAATTCAAGTTAACAGGCTTGATAGTTTTTGTGTCCTATATGTATGTGTATGAGTATGAATATATACATGAATGTGAATTGCGAAATGATGACAGCGAGCCGGTTCCCTCTTGAATCCTTCCTTTGCGTGTAACGTCACTTCACGTTCAAGTCCTCCACGCACTCTGATTCAATGTCTGAACAGCCAATCAGAGCGCTCTCTTTCCCAGACGACCCCGACAAGCCCGACGTCGATTCAACATGTTGAATTGGGCAAACTGTGGCCGACGCGAGCCCGACGAAAGCCGGCGAGAGCCGACATGGGGAACACACCGAACCGACGCGCTTCACCGACGCCCACCAACTGCCCGATGAGGCCACGCGGCCGATCGTCGGCTTGGTGTGTCCCGGCCTTTAGGTTTACGAAAGCTTTTCTTCCCAATGACATGTAATTTAATTTCATCGAATGCCAGCATGATACTAACCTCAAGAAAGCCTCACAAGGACACTGCCACATGTTACATGAATATGACAGGCATGCTATTACTGCATTCATTCAGCATTAGCCCAGCATGACCACTGAATTTCGATTACACTGTATATCAACGGTTGGTCTAGGACTGGGTGGGAGTCAGGGAATTTACCTGGAACCTCACAGTTTCTCACAAAACGTCATGTCGACCGCCCTCCAGAGGAGCTGTGGCCTTTCGACTCAGGAGAAACGGGACAAGCAGGCAGAAGGGATCCTTCGGATTATGAGACTGACACGCTGCCCAACTGCGCCAATGAAGCCGGTGGGTTGACCGGTCTGAACAGCGAAGAACTGGCTTCTCTGTCCTTGCCTGTAGGTGTAGCCGCAACCGGTCATCTCCCACCACCCAAGCGTGTCAGGATGGCCGAGCGGTCTAAGGCGCTGCGTTCAGGTCGCAGTCTCCCCTGGAGGCGTGGGTTCGAATCCCACTTCTGACAGACTTAAGTTTCAGCTATGGAAAGCAGCTATGGTCTTCAGCCGCAAGGCTGTAACTTTGCAAACTTTGCCTTGTGTCACGTCAAGAAAAGCGTGTCCCTGACGCATTGATCGCAACAGCTTTCTCCGAAGCCTTGATTTGGCAGAATATGTGAAGCTGTATTAGAATCTAGTCAACACTTTACTTCATTAAAGTAATACAGCATTACTTTAAGGTTCACAAAAGCTTGCCTTCCCAGTGACAGGGAGTTTCAGTCCGAATTGTCCAGCAGGGCATTAACTTTGCCAAAGCACCACATTTCAGTCGACGTCAGAATTAGTAAAAAGTGGCAGTAATGCCGACGGGCGTTTCGTTAAACTTGAGAGTTAATCCGTTGTATCGTTCGTGCGACGTCACTCCTTCCCCGATAGCAAGTTGGAGGCACTTTTAAAGAATGCCTTGAAAGACTATGTCATGTCGTATTAGAATCGGGTCAATATTTCCTTAAGATGAAGGCAACATTGCTTTAAGGTTCACGAAAGCTTGCCATCCCATTAATATGGAATTTCATTTCCAATGCCAGCATTATATTACCCTTAAGAAAACCTCACAAGAACACCGCCACATGTTACATTAATACGACAGGGATGGTATTCCTGCATTCATTCAGTATTAGCCCAGTGTGAACACTGAATTTTGATTATACTGTATGTCAAAGGGTGGCCTATGACCGAATGCAATGTCGCTGGATGGGATTTAGGGAATTTACCTGGAAACTCACAGTTTCTCCCGCAATGTCATGTCGTCCACCCTTCAGATGAGCTGTGGCCTTTTTCCCTCAGGCGAAGAAGACAAGCAGGCGGACGGGAACAGAGAAGCCCGCTCTGTCGTGTAAGCGCTCTCAGCTATCAAAAAGCACCACGCTGCCCCGTGTGAGGCTCAAACTCACGACCTTCAGATTGTGAGACTGACGCGCTGCCTAACTGCGCCAACGAGGCCGGCTGGATGACCGCTCTGAAAAGCGAAGCGCTAGCGTGTCGGTGCCTGCCTGCAGGGCGTAGATCCAAAAGCTGCGTTCAGGTCGCAGTCTCCTCTGGAGGTGTGGGTTTGATTCCCACTTTTCTGACAGAACTGTCCTTTGTCCTTTGGCTTCGAATAACAGCTACAGTCTTCAGCGCTTGACAGAACATGTGGAGCTATATTTGAATCGAATCAACATTTGGTTGGGGATTAAGACCGCGTTACGCTAAAGCCCGGGACACACCAACCCGACGCCACCCAACTAGAGCCGAACGTCTTGTCGCCTCTTGTCGGCTGCGTCTGCAGGCGTCTGGGCAATTAAACTGAGCTTGAACACACCGAACTGATGAAACTTGACTACAAACTAGAAGGTGTTTTCTTCGCATGCGTGAGGAGATATACCGTTGCGTACCTGCAGATGGCAGTAGTCTGTATTTTCATTCCAAGAAGAGAACCCCGAAGTAGTGTTGCCTGTGCAAACAAATCAGCGTTTCCGAAGCATTTACTTCATCGCTCACCACAGCGATATTCGGTTTTGTGAAGATGTCTGACAATCAGCAAATGGCCCTGGCACTGTCAGCTCTTGGTTAAGCATTTATTTACATAATAAAAAAGGACTTAAAAGTACACCAGATAATTATTTTTATTATATAATTATTTTCATTTAAAAATTCAGACATTACCATCTGCCAAGCTTATTGTGTCCTGTACATGCATGCTAATGTCATCTGCCAAGCTTATTGTGCCCTGTGCTTGCATGCTTAGCACTAACATTATCACCTGGTCAGGAGCTTTAACCAACCAAGCCACGGCGCCAAACCACATACAAGGCTGTAGGGAGGGTGACTCAGAGGGTCACAACATCCAGAGGCAGGCCAGGTGCTGGTGAGCTTAAAAGATAATGTCTACAAATTTCTACTGCCTGAGGGCAACACTGCACAGTATTAGAGAAAGCCAAAAGCCACAACTCTGGTGGGACTCAAACCCACAACCTTAGAACAGCCTCATCTGGCAGTCTAGAACTCCAATGTTCTATCCATTGCGCCACAGAGCCCAATGTGGGGAAAAGCAGAGCCGCGTGAAGGCTGACCTTCCGGGTCTGTGGCCGCCCAACGCTAAGAGAGCGCGTGCTCTCTCTGCAGGAAGGACAGGCCCTCGGGTCTCTGCATAATTGTAGTGTCGTTTGAAAGGCAGAGGCACTGTAAGGGCCTCAGGTCCAAGGGAGAGCAAAAAGATCCAAGCTGCCGTCTACAAGGCACCGCTGGGATTTGAATCCAGGATCTCCTGTTTACTAGACAGGCGCTTTAACCAACTAAGCCACAGCGCCACCCCGCATGTTAGGTGTGGGGAGGGTGGCTCAGAGGATGCAGGAATCAACAATATGAACTTCCCGCTGCCTCCACTTGATGCGAGACAGTGATTGCCATCCCTCACTCAATTGGCTCTTGGGCATGTTTTGCTACCTTTTAAATATGATTGACATTTTTTTTTTAAATCAACGTACGCTGAGAACAGGAGGCCACAAAATGGTTTCTGCTGTCCGAGGGCAATACTGCGCAGAACGGTCTTAACAAAATGCCAAAAAGCATGACCCTGGTGGTACTCAAACCCACAACCTCATCTGGGAGTCTAGAAATCCAATGCACCACAGAGCCTGTAGGTATGCTAGGCTGGGCTTGTCCGGCTCTGTCAAGTGGCAAGCTGTGTGGGCAGAAAGACAGGTCTGTGCACAATTGAGGGTCAAGTTTTAGTCGACTAAAAGTCTCGTCATTTTAGTCTAGTTTTAGTCAAAAGAAAACTCAAGGTATCTTAGTCAAAGTTTTAGTCGACAAAAAGTCTTTTAATTTTAGTCTAGTTTTAGTCAAAAAAGAACTAAATATATTTTAGTCTAGGTTTAGTCAAAAAATTGTAGTCTTTTTTTAAAACAACACATTATTACTGAGATTATTACTGATACACATTTCAATAAAAAAATTGTTTCACATATCTCAAACATTGGTTAAATGTCATAATTACCTGACAAAATACACTTGTTGAATGATTTTTGTTGAATGCAAATGTTAAACGTGTCTGGTTTTCAATTTCTGATTTAGGAGACACATTCACAAATGATTAACCCTTTCAGTGGTGAGTTTAAAATATTCTAGCGGACCCCTGAGAGTGAGTTTTTTTTAAGCGACCGTTATTTTAGAACGTTCTTCCTTATTGTTTCCATGGCGACGCATCAAGCTTGTCACGTGACACAACACAGACACAATAACACTGTATGACAGATAGATCGCTTTTATTTCGTTTTTCCTTTTTTATCCAGAATACTCACACACTTGCTTACCATGCCATGAACTATCTAATATTCCGATTCACAAATATGTGTGAATTAGTGTGTTTCATCGTTTAAAACCCTATATAAATGATCTGGATCGTAATCTGTAACGTGAGATGGGCGCGGCCATGTTTGTTCGCGCTGCTGTTCAGAGAGTCCTGTCAGCCGTATTTACAGCACATATACATTCATACGTTTCTCCCGAAATACATGCAAGTAAGTGGCTGGTGAACTAGAAGAGGAATAGAGTGAACTTTTTAGTTACTAAGCCTATGTGTATGTGACATGAATAAAACACATCGGCAAATTATATTTGAATAGATTGTTATTTTCTGCTTCCATAGACCTATGTGTGTATTTTACAAACTCTAAATGTCTCCTTTTACTAGTACTTATGTGTATTTAAATGTCTGAAACCTAAAATAAGCGTTATGTGGTTAAAACACTGCATAGTTGTGATTATATGACAAGCGCAGAGCTCGTCCGTCTCTGGCTCAGCGCCAGCCAGCGCGCCAAAGCGCAGTTTGAATATTTTAAAGCCGTAACAGCTGATGAAAAAGCAGAGACGATTGTAGACGAAAATGAAGAGAGATTTTATCTTAGTTTTTATTTTATGCAAAACATTTTCGTCTCTCTTTTTTCGTCAACAATAATGCATGTTAATTTAGTGTTAGTCAGCGTTTTTGGACAGTGGTGCAGTCTTGTCATCGCCTCGTCTTAGTCATGAAAAAAAGGTTGTTGAAGAACATATTTCGTCTCGTCTCGTCTGACGAAATTAACACTACGGTAAACACTGGACTATGTTGGCTGGAGTCTCTATTTTCACGTTCCGTACAATAGAATCGGCAATTACTAGAGCACTTTCATCAGGTTTCTCAGTGGGTGCTTCACTGAGTGTGGAGAACCTGTTTGATGTTCTGATCGGAACGGAAGAGCGGTGTTTTGACCCACGACTATGCCGTCTCACAGTCACCCAGTTGCCCTGCTACACGGGCGTTGTTACCGGAACCGAACAATGTACAGGGCTTTCTGAGCTAGTCGCATCCAAAACCGTATCTAAGGCCCTCACATTCTTACTATCCTCTATTAAAGTTTGGATGCGTGATTCTAGTTATTAAATCTTCTCTGTCAGCCTGACTATATTCCTGCATTTATCACATGTATAAGGCTCACTGCTGACAGAGATAGATAAGCTATACATTAGAGTTGAGCCGGATACTCGGCTGAAACGAGTATCCGGCACGGATAAAGCACTTTTGCCGAGTACGAGTATCATACGAGTAATACGAGTCAATATCTGTGCTCGGATTGAATAAAAATTCTCATTGGGTAGTTTACTGTGTCTGCGTTCTGTGATAGACTAATCACAGCGTCCCTCCCCTACACACATACAGATTTAGGGGCCGTTCACATGTAGCGTCTTTTGAGTGCTCAAATTCGTTATTTTAAATGTAGACGCGCGGCTTGCGCGCGCATAATGGAAGCGAAACAAATCAACTTTTCAGAATGCAGCAAGCGCACCGAAGCTTGGAGCTAGAGCGCAGCTGATGGTTGCTTAGAAACGGCAGATGCTTCCGGAGAGCAAGCGCCCGAGCGCTTTGTTGATAAGGAAGAAAGCGGCGTGCCTAGCGTTTTCCACACGTTTTTAGGCGCGACATGTGAACGGTCCCGCTCTGCTCACACACACACAGAACACTGAGAAGAGAAGAGAACAGCGCGCTCTCTCTCGTTCTCTCCCTCAGTCACTTAGGTTTGCGGGTTTTTTCCGTTAACGTTTAGGGTTTCTTCAGCTTCAGGTTTGTTTTTTACTTTGGTTTGTTTGTAGTACTTACTTAACCAGTAGAGTTTTGGTAAACGCGGGGTTTGTTCAGACGTGGTGCTTGGTAAAAGCGACTCGCGTCTCTGCCTGTCGGAGAATTTTTTTTCTTTTTTAAACAGTCAATTGGCTCTGACCAGTTTTTTTTACTTCACTCACTGAGTGTCTGACACTTTCTTTTTTGTATTTCATAAATTAATAAAAAAATAAAAAAAAGGAAGTAGTGGTATTACAAATTAATTAGTTACACACACACACACACACACACACACACACTCTCTCTCTCTCTCTCTCTCCCTCTCTCTGCCGTTCATCTGAGTTTTTTTTTTTTAAACCTTCTGCTGGTTCGAAGTAGCGGTATAAAAAAAAACTATACTACAAATGAATAAGCTACACACACACACACACACATACCTGGTGTGGGAAAAAAAAGAACCCAAATAAATAGAAAATCAAACTGCTCAAGGTTAAAAAAAGAAAGTTATGTTGAAATGAAAACTCTTGTCCATTACATTTTACTTCATAATTGCAACCGCATGTGTTGTATTCATTGTTGCAAAACTTGTTCTGTATATGGTTCGTTTGTTATCATGATCAAAACCACTGATCTGAAGCTCAATGCTGATGCTGTCATGTAAATAGTTTTCTAATCAGCAATAAATATAACAATTTCTGATCAACCCATATCAATTGCATGCTTAAAATAACATACCGGTTAAAGCCCCGCCCATTTCAAGACAACATGACCAACTTCCAGGTTAAATCCCACCCACTTCCGGGTTAGGCCCCGCCCACTCCGAGTACAGATACAGATAATTCAAATGGTTAACAGATACAGATAATGCTGTACTCGCTCATCCCTACTATACATGTGGCAAGCAGTGCAGACTACAATTGTAGGAGAAGAAGCCATTACTCACCGTGATTGTGGAATGTTTACAACTTACCAACTGTTGTTTTTCGAATTCCTGAAAAAACGGAATGGAACTGGCTAAAGGAGTACTAACGATATTAAACACGAGAGAAAAAACGTGAATAGAACGCAGATGACAAGCTAACTGGCTAACGCAATGCTAAAGATAGTAAACGAGTTAAAAGCGTGAATGGAGTGCGAGTAGAAAGTTAACTGGCTAATGGAATGCTAACGTGCTGCACTCGTGATTATAGAATAAGGCGAACGATCAAATTAGTCAGATTAGTTTAATGGATAAGATCAGAAATTAAGTTAGGCTATATCTATCAATTTAAAACGGCAGAATTAACAATAAGATAGAGAATCCAAAAGAAAACAGAAGCTGCAGGGAGCAACAAACACAGATCACTCTGCAGCAAAGGCAAGGCAAACAGTCATGTATCTCTGATGCTCCTGACACTGAAAATGAGTTGCTCTGGTGTTGGTGATACTTTACTGAACCTTACTGATGAAAAATGACCCATGTTGCTTACCATTGAAGATTCCATTATGAAAACAAATGTACTTACAGCAACCGAGATGGCATGGGCTTGGGCTTAAGACAAACATGACAGACAAACTGATAGGAAGAAAATAGTTCAGGTGAGAAAACAAAACACTCTCAAGTCATCTGTAAGCATTTGGCTTTTATTACATTTCCTCCTATATTCCCATGTTCACACTTAATGGGACCCCAGTTAATACTCCACACCTCCATATTTTATTTCCTATTTGATTGCAACTTAGAATCATTGCTTACATACCATTTTCATTTTATCACTTTATTCCTCTGCTCTTTACTATGACATTTACCATGTATGCTACATCTTCAAGAACTTTTTCACACTTGATCTCATCTGCTTGTTTCAACTCATTTGTTAACACAATTACACCTTTTACACTGATAACATAAACATACAGATCTCTCATGTGTGAAACCTCATGTGGTATTTAAGTGTTGCTTTATTTCTGAAACTCTTTCTGCAGTGACCACATTTAAATGGTTTCTCTCCAGTGTGAACACTTATGTGTCTGTTAAGGTGTCCTTTTTGGTTGAAACTTCTTCCACATTGCTGGCAGGTGAAAGGCTTCTCTCCAGTGTGAATTCTTATGTGGTCTTCAAAGTTTTGTTTATAATTAAACCTCTTTCCGCACTGAGGGCATGTGTAGGGCTGCTCTCCAGAGTGAATTTTCATGTGGTCTTCAAAGTGCTGTTTTTGACTAAAACTCTTTCCACACTCAGAGCATGTGTAGGGTTTCTCTCTATGAGTTCTCATGTGGACTTTAAGGTTTTCATGTTGATCAAAACTCATTCCACACTGATCACACATGTAAGACTGCTCTCCATTGTGAATTCTCATGTGTCTGATAAAGCTTTCTTTTTGAGTGAAACTTACTCCACACTGTTGGCAGGTGAAAAGGCTCTCTCCAGAGTGGACTGTCATGTGGTAATGGAGGTTTCCCTTCCGGTTAAAACTTCTTCCACACTGTTGGCAGGTGTAAGGCTTCTCTCCAGTGTGAACACTCATGTGGCTGTTAAGGGATCCTTTTTGGTTGAAACTTCTTCCACATTGCTGGCAGGTAAAAGGCTTCTCTCCAGTGTGAAGTCTTAAGTGTTCTTCAAAGCGTACTTTATAATTAAACTTCTTTCCACACTGAGGGCATGTGTAGGGTTTCTTAGTGTGAATTCTCATATGGTCTTCAAAGTGTTGTTTTTGATGGAAACTCTGTCCACACTCAGGGCATGTGTAGGGATTCTCTCCAGTGTGACTCCTAACATGTCTTTTAAGACTTGCTCTAAGACTAAAATGCTTTCCACACTGTTGACAGATGAAAGAACTTCTTCCTGTCTTTCGAGTAATTTTTCTTGAGAAAGTCGTTTCAGTCTGTGAACAACTAAAAGATTTTTCTCCATTTATGAAATCATGATCTTTCTCTTCCATTTCATTCAGTACTTCACTTTCCTCTTTCAGTGCCATCAGATCTAAGATGAAAAAAGACAAAAGTTAACCCCAGTTTAAAAACACGAAACACAAAAACACATCAAATTTCAGTTAAATGAGTTAAACAAAGCATATGAAATTTATGCAGAATTCCAGTATAAAAAAGGCACATGGAGGACACAGAACAAAACTGAAAACAAATTTTAATCATGTATTACTGAAGTTCTTCTAAAAGCAGACTCTGGTGTTTTCATAAACATAATGTGTGTTTATTGTAGTGATTGTTAGCATATGCAACTTTTAGCATTGTGTATAATATATTTCTGCCTTGACCATAATTCCCATCGGGTCGCAACTGTATGTAAATTCTAGGGCTGCAACTAACTATTATTTTGATAATCGATTAGTTGGTCGATTAATTTTTCGATTAATCGATTAGTTGGTTAAAAATCACCAATTACTTATTTATTTATTTATTTAAATCACACTATTCCACATTCTGAATGCTATGACAACACAGTGCTTAACAATTTACAAGAATTCACCTGTCGTTATAAAGAGAAAAGACAAATATCTGAAGAAAAACACTCTAACAAGCATAAAATACAGTGTCTCTGCTATTTATTCTGCCGTGTCGGTGTTTAGTGTCCTGCCTACAGCAGCAGCAGCGAGCGCAAGTGCCTTCAGCAGAGTTCCGCGTTCAGATGCACGCAGCAAGATTAAACTGGCCGCAAAGCCCCAGCTAAAGTAATTACCATGAATGTGGCGGGGGAAAAGTAAGGAGATATTCAAATTATTTATTAATAAACTTGTATTTTCTGAGTCAGTGTTGCAAAGATGAAGTTGACGATCCTGACACAACATCTGCTCACTGCTGGACGCGCTTTTATAGCCTAAATGCATCTTTATGGATTAGGCATGTGGCTAATAAAAGAGTTTTGTTTTATTTCATTTTATAGTAATGAAGTAAGAATTTAAAGTAAATTTATGAGCAAAAATTTCACATCATGTCCTGCAAAGCTTTCACTCTACCCACAAACGATTGGATATGCGCCTATTTGTACACATTTATCTAGGTCAAACGATTAAAGTAATATTGTGATATGCTTTCAGTTTTATATATATTTAAGGATTTTAATTTTAATCCTGATGATCTGAGAAGGCTAAATTGATCTGTCTGCCGCTGGGCGCTTTGTCGACTTTAAAAAACAAAAACTTGAATTTCACAAATAAAACATGTTCCAAATATATTTCTAAATTAACTTTATAAAATAAATAAATGAAAATAAATGTAATCACTTTGCTATTAAAAACAGCAGCTGTTCAATGGGGAAGAGAAAGAAAAAAGACAGGTTCCAGTCGGACTCGGGCAGCCTAATTCTGATCAGCTGTGGAGGCTGTTAGGAATTTTTGCAACGAATGTTTGTTTATTAGCATATTTAACAATTATTGAGGCTACTTTCTTATTTAAATGTATTATTTCTTTGATCTATTTTAGCATTTTGTAGGCTGCTTGTTCAACGACGGAGTTGCTAAACACGCACGTTTGTGAATAATGTTTGAGCCTCATTTATTTATATAGGCTATAAACACCGCACCACCGCTGCGGTAAAAATCTGCCACCGTCACAGCTATACAGTTCCTAGCCTTCATAAATGCACTACATGTTGTATTTAAATCTAAATTTAACATTCAACGACTGACATGAATATTTTTGCGCAGAGTAGCCTATTAATTGTCTCACGCCAACACGCTCATTCAGTAAAGATTTAAACTTAACACAGACTGCCAGAATGGACTTTAATGCATAAATGGAAATGCTTGTGTGAATTTGTGACATTTAAAGATAAGGATATGACCGTAAACTGAAAGTTTTCATACGAGATGCAAACGGATCTCAAAGCGCCTCAAGCCATTACATTATTAGCTTCAAGTTTAAAATAAGGAATTCTGATGTTTTGGGCAGCTTGGATCACGTATCTCTCCTGCAGCATCTCAGTCTGTTTCCTCCACTCTTCTTAGATGCATTATGTCTAGACATGCGTCATTCAGTGCTGTAATTTGACGTGATCATCTGAAGTGCACGTGCACTGTGGGTGGACCCGACTAATCGATAATGAGAATCGTTGTCGACGAATTTCATTATCGATAATAATCGATTTTATCGATTAGTTGTTGCAGCCCTAGTAAATTCAGAAGTTAATTCGCTGGTATCTGAAAATTAGTTTTGCCATTAAAATTGTTTTAAATGTCTGAAATGTTGGTGTCAGTTGATAACTTAATATGAAAATGTGGGAAATAAACAGTGGTGCTGACCGTCTCTAACTCAGATAACCTCTGCCTTTGTTCAAAACCCGCTTTGGCCCAAGATATTCAAATGATAAGGCATATGTGAGGTTGATGAATGACAGGCAAATGTTTTTATTTCCTGCCCGTAATTAGGCCCACCTCAAGGACCAGCTGTTAACAAACTGTTCAATATTGACATGGACCCTTTTTTCTGTGACTGACCAAATAATAAAATTTCAGTTGACTAAGTCTCTTCTCAACGACTAACATTTAGTAAACTGTCGCCCGACTTTATTTCGCATACGTCATCATTACATCAGAGCAAGACCATATGCCAGGGCTGCCAACTCTCACGCATTCAGCGTGAGACTCACGCAATTGACACTTTTCACACGCTCTCACGCCACACATCCATTTTCTCACGCAGTCAAAAGCACCCTCAGTTAAAACTGTAATAATAAGATATTGGCTAAAGCTCCAGGGCGTATTTGTGTTTGTGCTCTGGAAATCGCCAAAAGACAACGTGTTTTCGTAGCGCTGAGCAATGTAGCCAATCACAGACATTTATGTTGATCTAGAACGCCGGTGATTGGCCATTGCGTTCTGAATTCACTCACCTCTAAACACCAGATTGTACTTGTGGACTCTCACTGTAAATAAGCGGTTCATTGATAATAAAAGGACTTTTGCGATTAACTGAAGCGACACGTTTTAGTGATTATCAATGAAGGGCTATTGCGCACTCCAAGGCTACGTATAATCCGTTTAGAATTTGAATAAAAGTTTTGTTTTTCGTCCTGCTAACAGCTGTATACCGGTACAAGAAGCAGAATTTCGGGAGTGATAAATCCCTCACGAATGAAGGATTAATTTTCGAATATGAGAAAATATAATTTCTCAGAACAGCAGACTACAGAAAAATATTTGAATTTTCGTGTCAAAATATATATGTTTTTTGTATATGCAATTATTTATAATGACTAAATCTAGGAATTATTTTACTGCACATAACTTTTTACCACAACAAGAAAAGTAAATAGTTTTGCAGCACTGCAACAGTTATTTTACATCATTTTATAATAAAAACACAGTATGACATTTTTATAAATATATTTAAAAATAACAAATAATTTCACAATGCTAGAAGTCAGACCAAATTTTAATAAAAAAAACTGCTCATGCGAACATGTGTGTAGCACCTTTTTTTTTTCTTGATTTAAAATGCAGTGTTTAGTTCTAATTTTCAATTTATTAATATTTTTTTAACTGCAAAAACATTTCATTGCCAGAAAAAAATATATATTTATGGCTGGTAAATTCTCTCAAATCACCAAAAAATGTTGTTTGTATCATGAATAAAATGGCAGATATGACAAAAAGTTTTAGGCCCTGCTTGTAAGTGTAGAAATTACAACAAAAGTATTGTAATTCCCCTACTGTAGAATAAGAGAAAATCACATACTGGTGAAATACTCATTTTTATTTACTTTACAGAATTGTTTTCCAATATTACTGTCGTTGGAATAATAATATAAAATTATTATTATTATTATCATTATTCTTTTTTCAAATTATTTTTTATTCTAATTTAGACTGAGACACTATATCACAACTAATAAGAGGATTAAGTCCCCTTTAAACCTCAAGATCAAGTCAATTCACCAGCTTTTTTCTTTGTTTAGTTTTCACACTGAAACTGTATTGGAGCTCTGAATTGTGAACTCTCAAAGTGCACCAGATAGATGAATTTAACTGTAAAATGTACAAAATTTTCTTACGGGGGAGCATGCCCCCGGACCCCCCTAAAGGCACTGCTGTGGGAATTCTCACTCCAAGCTGAACTCAAAAGTTGGCAGCCCTGCCATATGCACACAACTTTTATTTACCAATTTCATATGAAACATGTTACTCAGTCCTTGCAGTGAACATTAACATTTAAATAGACACAATTCTTTAAATGCTGTTTTTAAATCAGAGCACTAAGATAACTATAAGAATAAATGAAGCTAAAATCCTTTCAAAAAAGCTGCAGGAGGGCAACAAAGAAAAAAAACACCCACCAAAGGAAAATTAATTCAGCAAATGCACAGAACAGTTCATAGGATAGTTCAGCTTTGAGAATGAAAACCAACCTGTTTGTTCCTCAGTATCTTCATGTTTGACTCTGAATGTTTCTTCAATCTTCATGTCTTCAGTCTCCTCTTTAATAAACGCCATCTTTATAATAGTGTGTCACGTGGATCTCAGTTGCTCCACCAGGAGTTTTTTTCTGTTTGGAAACGCCCTGTTTAAGATGAGAGTAATTAACAGAAATATAAAGAAAGAAAAAAATTAAATCTCTGTGTGCATCTCAGTCAGCTCTAGTTCAGTAGTCAGGGCACTAGTAAGGGAATCAGAGTAATAGTTAATGGACTTAAATGATTTGATTTAACAAACACTCAAACCTTTTAACTTTATATTCCGTTTTGATTAACATTTAATGATAAGTATATTACATTTAATCGATTACACACTTTTAAAAATAGCTATTGTATTTAAAGGTTGTCAGTACAACAAAAACATTTTCAATTGTTTGTCAAAGTTGTCATTACTCATGTTTGAGTTTGTTCTCGTTGTTTTTACAGTGTTTTGAGCAGCAGGTCTCTCAGCGAGCCGCGATTCGAAACAGTGAATCATTTTGTGAATCAACCGATTCAATTGACTCGGAGTTTGTTATTCGTGTTTCTGATCTGAATCACTAACAGAGAGAGAAATCAGAAACTGTGTGGATGCGCTTTACTCACAAAATAACGTCCATTATTACATTAGATATTACAATATTACACAAAATAAGTATAAAGTTTAAATCGCATGTAAATCATATATAATAGCTTGAACGTGTATGAATTTAAACACTTTAAACGATTAAGACTACAAACCTTTCTTCAGCTGAAACACTGATGCAGGAGCGCGGAGCAGCCTTATGACGTCACACCACCAGATCAAAATAAAAGTCCTGTTCACGCGCTTCTGTGTCTACAATCCAAATAGTGCATAGATATCTACAGGGTAAAACTTATGTCAATGGTTATGTCATATTTTTTCTTGGTGAAATACATATTAAAGTATATATAAAGAATAAAATTATAAAAAATATTAATTTACAAATATTTACAAATGGTGTTATTTATACTTTTAATTACTTATTTATGCTTTTTTTTTTTTCAAAATCCATGCATTCATTCTTTCATTTATGTATTTATGACAATGTTTATGTCCACAATTGTTTCTTTCCATGTTCATTTAATATTTACTTAATTTCGTATTCATTTCTACATTATGTCTACATTGATTTTTTTACTGACTTATTTACTAAGACATTTATTTAGACCTTTCTTTGTCAGCAAGGGAGAAGCTAAAGATACAGGTTGAGTAGTTGCCACTTTTCTGTCTCTCACAAACCTTCATGCTAAATTTTATTTTAGCTTGTTAGAACTAAATGTGTCTTATAGGCAGTTGAGTGTTGACTGAAACCTACCCTCCACGTGTTGCTGAAAGGAAACCTGAGACAAATTGAAGGAATGACTGAAAATGTAAAGCATGTGAATGTTATGCTAAACTCACTTCCGAAGAGGATTCCAGCATTTTTTTTTTACCACTTCCAAAACAACCCCCTTTAAAAAATTTGGGGCATTTGAGTCCTCAAACATGCATTTAACATGATATGAAACATTTAAAAAAACATTTATATTTTAATTTCAAAAGTGAAGAAACAAATGACTTCAACCGCTACAGCAAAGCAGATCTGGCTTCTTACAAATACTCAATTCCTTAAACACGCCACACAGAGACTAATGTACGTATTCCACTTTCTCCTCCAGACCTAAAGTTTGTTGTACTGAAGACAGTGAGTTGTGTGATTGAAATACACAACTGTGAACATGGGCATATCATTAAAAAAACTGTTATTCCACACTTTCTTTTACAATTAAAAATGACCTTTATTGTGGATATTTCTATGTCTATTAATTATTCACCAAGATTTTACAGCTTGACACATCAGTAAAGGAACTGTTGATAGAAGATGAGAAGTAACCAAATGAACTGAGGGATCAAAAAGGAAGCAAGACCAGTTAAAAAACGGTCTAGGAGTGCTCAAACTGATAAAATCCCAACCAAAAAAAAACAACAGAAACTGCGACAATCTGAAGACATAGAAATGTCAAAACTTAGAAATATCAGCATTCATATAAAAAGCCAAAGCTGGTAAATCTGCTGCTGATAATTCATTCAGAAATGAGCAACTAATAATAAATGGAAACAGTAGAAAATGACTGGGATTTCTTTGTTATCTCCTTACTGGTCCAGACCAGTTACCTCCTGTATGAAGCAAACAGTGATACATAAAAACAATAATACTGCATAAAATACAGAGTAATGTACTGCAAAAACAATACAGTATAAAACACAGTAATGTACTGCATAAACAATATTATTGCACAAAAAACAGTAATATACAATAATTCTGTATAAACAGTATAAAAGTGTCTAAAATGCAACAAGATCCAACTGGTACTGCGGTAACCAATGTCTAGTAACAAAATGAATAAAAAAAAAATGTTTTAAAACACAATAACCATAAATTCAAAAGGCAAATCATGCTAAACAAAAAGGTGCACATCATATAGTTTTCAGTAAGCACTACACTACACAGTTTTGCGAATGAGTCTATTTTTCAGTCTATGCACCTTTACAGAACATGTATTACCTCCAAAGTCATCTCCAATGCAAATCTTTTGAATGACCTCAATGTGCAATGTAGTTTTTGGGGGAAAATCAATATTAAGCACAAGAATCAGCCCGACTAGTAGAGCTACAGCATGGGGGAGGTCTTTGACATCTCTCAGGACAATCTGTTCCTCCAGAACCACAGTAGTCAAAGGCATCATCTCCATCAGTCATTATGAGAATGTCCAGATCCATTCCTGCAGTCACACTGTCTTCAATGTCGGTTTCCTACAGTAATTGTATTATCAAAATATTTAATCAGAATGTCAGTTATTTTATTGAAATATTGTACAACCCAATTTTTTTTTTTGCAGAAAATTACGTAGGGAGGACAAGTATCTTAAGACCCATGCTTGCAATTTACTGTATTCTACATTTAATCATTCTACATAATGTAAAGAAGATTCTATGAAAATATAACCTTGATATATTTAATATTGACTATTTTAACAGTGAAATTAAACTTAAAAAAATGTGGCATTTGTTATCTCATAATTAGATTTCTAATTTTCAATTTCTAAATTTCACAGACAGGGTCATGGTTAAACATATATACACAGACCATTATTTTAAGTAAAGGTATAATATTAACCTGTAAGTCCACCTCTGCTGACTTGAATAAATCTGATGGATCTTTACTGAGGTAATGTGGAAGGCCCTGAAGAAAAAGGTACATTCATTGACATGGAATTCTTAAATAAAAGAAAAAAGCATTGTTAGATTAATTTGTGATAATGACAGGCACATTTTCTAGCTTTAAATGCATTTTTTTATATATAATTACCTATTAAATATGTTGTCCTTTCTGTCAGAGTTACATTTAACCAAACCTAAAACATTTACAAAAATAGACAAATTATTAAACAACAGAAAGGAATTTACTGGAGTACAGGCTTCAATATTACAAAAAGAAGAAAGTAAGATCATTATTGTCGATTTTGTAAAGTAAACTGCAGCAAAAATTTTTTGCATTTTTGTTTTGCATAAATGTGGTCCATCTTGCTTTGATGTAATGCTGACATTTACAAAATAAACTTTCACCCGACTAGGTCTGCCCCATTAATAATCAACTGAATGTTAGTCACAAAGCAGTTTTATTAGTCGGTTAATTGTCCATGATGGACAGATTCGTCTCTGGCGATAATTACAGTTTATTATCAGGTAGGAAATCGAAATGTTCACAACTTCAATCTGGTTTATCTGTATCAAAGGTACATTTCTCTCTAAAGGCACGTCACTGTTCTGTGGAGATGGTGAGTCAGCACTGGCTGACACTGACTTAGAAAATACAGTTTATTAAAAAAAATATTATTTTGTTTATCTTTTTCTGACACATTCATAGCCATTATTTTTGCTGGTGCTGTTTTAAAGCAACTTCATCCCCATGTCTAAAGAACTAATCATTCAGAACGCTAAGAGGCAATGCTGCCATTAATACCAGTAAAACTTGAACATAAGCTGTCAACAGGCCTCAAAGGCATAATAAAAGTTGTCAGTTTGTATAGTACTCATGACCTGATGTGATCTACAGTCGTGGCCAAAAGTTTTGATAATTACATAAATATTGGAAATTGGAAAAGTTGCTGCTTAAGTTTTTTTAATAGCAATTTGCATATACTCCAGAATGTTATGAAGAGTGATCAGAAGAAATTGCATAGTCCTTTTTTGTCATGAAAATTAACTTAAAAAAAATCTTAAAAAAAAAACATTCCACTGCATTGTTAAAAAGGCTTCAGGGCATCCAAGAGAGCCAGGATTGTCTCCTAAAGAGGATTCAGCTGCGGGATCGGAGTGCCACCAGTGCAGAGCTTGCTCAGGAATGGCAGCAGGCAGGTGTGAGCGCATCTGAACGCACAGTGAGGCCAAGACTTTTGGAAGATGGCCTGGTGTAAAGAAGGGCAGCAAAGAAGCCACTTCTCTCCAAAAAAACATCAGGGACAGATTGATCTTCTGCAAAAAATATGGCGAATGGACTGCTGAGGACTGGGGCAAAGTCATATTCTCAGATGAAGCCTCTTTCCGATTGTTTGGGGCATCTGGAAAAAGGCTTGTCCGGAGAAGAAAAGGTGAGCGCTACCATCAGTCCTGTGTCATGCCAACAGTAAAGCATCCTGAGACAATTCATGTGTGAGGTTGCTTCACGAGTTCGCTCTTACATATAATAAACGGTGTAAAAGTTAAGCGTGATTGGCGTGCTGTCCGGGGGAGGGCGTCGAGCTCGGTAGTCATTCCCGAGCCCGGGGCACTCCCCCTGCCCAGGGAGAGGGGTCCGAGCTCGGCATTTGGCCCGAACCCAATAGCGCTCCCCCTAGCTGGAGGTGAAGAGAAAAATAAAAAGGGGGGGTGGGAGGAATGCTGAAATCAGAGATAATTGAAGGTAGGACTGCTTGGTTATTTAAAGGGACTGTAGTGATTGGATAGGGAGTGTGATTGCTGATGGTGAATTGGCTGTGTTAATTATCTGCCCGAGCTCCTCCTGAAATTTGTTGATAAAACATCACTTCTCATCCAAGGGAGTGGGCTCACTCACAATTTTGCCCCAAAACACAGCCATGAATAAAGAATGGTACAATTTCTTCAAACAATTCAACAACAGTTTGGTGAAGAACAAGGGATTTTCCAGCACGATGGAGCACCGTGCCATAAGGCAAAAGTGATAACTAAGTGGCGCAGGGACCAAAACATTGAAATTTGCCTGGAAACTCCCCAGTTCTTAATCCCATTGAGAACATGTGGTCAATCCTCAAGAGGCTGGTGGACAAACAAAAACCCACTAATTCTGACAAACTCCAAGAAGTGATTATGAAAGAATGGGTTGCTATCAGTCAGGATTTGGCCCAGAAGTTGATTGAGAGCATGCCCAGTCGAATTGCAGAGGTCCTAAAAAAGAAGGGCCAACACTGCAAATACTGAGTCTTTGCATACATGTCACGTAAATGTTGATAAAAGAATTTGAAACGTATGAAGTGCTTGTAATTATATTTCAGTACATCACAGAAACAACTGAAACAAAGATCTAAAAGCAGTTGAGCAGCAAACTTTGTAAAAACTAATATTTGTGTCATTCTCAAAACTTTTAGCCACGACTGTAGATATCTTATGATGTAGAATAAGCAATCAATCATCATCGGCAGGCATCACATCTAGTGAGTTCAGAAACTCCAGCACGGTCCTAAAACATCTTTACTGAGCAGCAGAAATTGACATTGAGAAGGGCAGGGTAGATTTGTGCTTTAGAAGATTTCAGATTTCAGGCGACCCTACCCTTAAGATTTACAGTTGTCAATCACTGTTTGGACCTACTATAAATCTTATTTCTAATATATAAAGTTGATCTATTTGTTAAAAAAGTAAACATATGAACATAGAAACTAATGAAGAGCATATAGTTCCTTAAAATAACGACAGTTCACTGGTTTACAAAGCATTATAACCCACAGAACTGAAGTTAAATGGTCCTGACTTGATTCTTGATTTGACTTGTAATGATGTTCAGCACCACGGACAGCAGCCGATCCAGAGCTCAGAGCAGCAGTGGATGTGACGACTACCAAAGCAACAACAGGCTTGACTTGATGGTTACAGTCATGACTTTATTGTTGGTTTACTGCTGCATTTTCAACATCTTAATATGGGGAAATAATAAATAATCAAACTTTGCTACAAATAGTCTTTCATCATTGTATAAAATTATCTAGAAAGTGTCAGCAATATCTAATATGTGTTAACTAACAAGGATTCCAGGTAATTCTGACATGTCTTAAATGTGCGTTCCTGCAGTAATTCTTTATGACATCCCTGAATAAATAAAAACATATATAACACTAAATGTTGTCCAGTTGTCGGGTGTTCACAGGAAACTGTTGTATGGGGTTTCAGATGCACCATATGTCTCATTTGTTTAGTTTTATGCTTTACATAATACACATACTTTTTCAAGTATTGCAATAGCTTTAAATTTGTATGACACTCAAAACTAATGTGATTAGTGCAGTGGCTTGTGGGCCATGCATGGCCTCTGTGACCAGAACCGGGCAGACAGGAATCTCAGGACGACTGGATGGAACCAGCGGAGGCTCTGGAAGACTGAGTGAAGCCAATGGCTCTAAGAGTCCTCCACAGAAGAAAATCATCAGGCATCCATCATCCATAGTAGACTGATTAGCCAATTCGATGAAGTCCATCGCATACTCCTCAATAGTCCGCTCACCCTGCTTGAGACGCATGATCTGTACAGTGGGGTTCGTGCTGGAACCGGTTGACACCATACTCGCTGCTGGATCCTTGTAGCGGCGAAGTCTTCTGTCACAAGGAGGGTCAGAGACGTACGGATCCATTTGCAGCATTTAATGAGAAAAAACAAACACCAAACAAACACTAAGAGGCAGGCAGAAAGAGTAGTCAAACACAGGCAGAAGGTCGGGGCTGGCAGCGAGAATCAAAACACGGGGAGGAGTCCAGGAATCAAACACAGAGAAAACAAACACGGAAAGAAACGCTCGGAAATACTGACCAGATGGAACAATAAGACTTCGCAAGGTGGCTGTGTGTGTGAGTGGCTTAAATGCATGAGAGTCAATGTGTAACAGATGTGTGCAGCAATCAGTGCAGAGGGAAACGAGGAGCAGGTGTGTGCAGTGATTGGTGCAGTGGCTTATGGGGATTGGAGTCCAGAATGTGTGTGCAAGAGTTCATGATGACAGGATCGACCAGATATGTGACACTATGGTTTTACAACAAAAAACATAGTTCAAATATGGTTATTGTAGTAAAACCATGGTTTATTTTGTATTTACTATGGTTTTACAACAAAAAACATAGTTTAACTATGGTTTCTATAGTAAAACCATGGTTTATTTTGTATTTATTATGGTTTTACAACAAAAAACATAGTTTAACTATGGTTACTATAGTAAAACCATGGTTTATTTTGTAGTTATTATGGTTTTACAAAAAAAACATAGTTTAACTATGGTTACTATAGTAAAACCATGGTTTATTTTGTAGTTACTATGGTTTTACAACAAAAAACATAGTTAAACCACGGTAACTATAGTAAAACCATGGTTTATTTTATAGTTACTATGGTTTTACTATAAAAAACTATAGTTAAACCATGGTTCATTTGTAGTTAATATGGTTTTACTTCAAAAACCATAGTTAAACCATGGTTACTACAAAAAAACCATGGTTAATTTTCGTAAGGGATGATAGCTAGACTTTTATACATTTATGTTATATTCAACAAGGGACACTTACCATCAGCAGAAAGTGTTGAAGAATAAAGGGAGCAGGATCTTGGGGATGCTACTGCAAATTGTGGAAATAACATTTAACAAAATGTAATTCTGGACAGGTTGTGAAAAATTACAATGATACTGCGCATGAACAAACATTACCTTAAAATTTAATTTTGCACATACCTTTTTGGCTTTAGAAACAATCATTTTGGGGGCAAATTTGAGGGCTTTGGCAGTGCTGGGAGCTCGTGATGATCATAATCAGATTCCTCAGAATCAGTCTGATCAAATTTTGGATTTCGTCTGTAAATGAGAGCAAGTATAAAGTACTTGGATAGTATAGTGTTAAGTTTCCAATTATCTGAAACAATAAATCTTACTTTCTCTTTCTTTGATGAGCCTCTGGCTCTGTTTCCATGCCTGAGCCCCTTTCAGCCCGAATCAGGCATTCATGGGCCTTGTCATATGTATCTAAAAACATCACAAAAACAGTTTTCAATTTATTGGTTTATGTTTGCAAATTATACATTTAGTGTTTTGATATTCATTTGAAACTCACTTTTTCTCTTTAGTAATTTAAATTGGTGTATCTCCCATGTGTCAGCTAGGCTGTCATCTTCATTTGGAAAATGTACTACTGCAAACATTGAACTGTGAACATAAAACAAAAGGGGTTACTCAGTTTCACAAAATAGTTCACAAGGTTAAAATGTCAACATATCTTATATTATTAACATACAGACCGTTTTACAGAAAACTGCAGGAGATAACACTTTTCCTGGAAAAAAAAGGCAAGAATTTTAAAATCAATTTTGTGCCTCACATCCTACAAATGGAGTAACGGCATCCCAGCAAAGTCCTTTTTGTATGGAAGTAAAACAAACTTCCGTAGCACGTTTGTGGCTTGGGTGAAAAAGAGCTCTTCCTTCATGCCAGAGAGAAGGAAAATGTCTAGCTGTGATGATGGCAGGGGATACTCAAAAAGTTCTCCATGTTCCTCCACCACCAGGTTTTGCACTACAGCAACATCCTTGTTCGTCAGTTGGACACAGTTATTAGTTTATGAGGAAGACAAGGGCAGGAATAACCATCAAAGGCATTTAAGTATGGACATTTAAAGAAATAAGTGAAGCTTCATTCTGTGTTGCAGGTCAGACCTGTTAAATAAACTGGTTTAATTTGTCTCTTTGTCGCCTCTACTATTGCTTTTGGCACTCCTTAGCTCTCCTAAGTTGTTTCCTCCACTGCTTTTGTACACCCTTCTTGACATCCATGCTGTTGATCCAAGGCTTGAAAACAGTGAACAGTCAGCACTCAATGAAACCCTCAGTGATATTCCCTGTAATCTTCCTGAAAAGAAAAAACTCCCAGTCTCTCATCCTGTAGAACTTCATCATCTCTGGATTAGAACATTATACAGACCAGGGGGTGGGTTTTGACTCAGACTGCAGTCTTTAAATATCGCCCTAGCAACTCCATAGACATGCCTTTCCAACCATTTACAGCACCATATATTAAAAAAGATCTAGACTTATCTTGGCAACAGTACACAGTATTGTGAATTCATTCATAACAATAAACTACTTTATTACTTTATTGTTGCTTCAAGTCAGCCTCTGTCGTGGTGTTCTCATAGGTGTTTTTTATTCTGAGGTAAAATTTGTGAGCTAAATGAGTTATTACACTTACGTTATTTGATAATTAATCTAGAAGCTGTTTACGAAGGCATGATGTGCAAGCAGCAAACCGACGGCTTCTCTGAGCTGTCTGTCCAATCAACGTTAAAACTCTGAACATTGCCGGTGCCGGTGTTCGTGTAGTGGAGCAGTCTCTTTAAATTTCTGCGCTGTTGTGATGATGCATGACACGTGACAACATCAATATGGGGGATGTAGTAAAGATCTGGCCATTAAAAATGAGTCTATTTTCACGCGGCAGCCTGCAATTCAGCACGCGTGGCCACGCGTCGGCCTGCAGGGGCTTTTTCAGGGTTTTTTAAAACGTTGTTGCGCTTCATATAATATCCACCAGGTGGCGCAAGGAACAACATTCTGTGGCCAAACCCTGCACAAAGAGGGCTATTTGGATAGTATTTATGTCTGTTGTTTCAGTATTCTGACGCCATAATCGGTAATTCATTCTGTATGTAACGGCAAAGTATTTATAATTTCGTTTCCTTTTTATAAAGTTAATTTTGAAAAAAATTATTGGAGCATTTTTGTCCGTTAAACGTAAGCTTTTTGTTTCTTAAAGACCAAGCGGCAGACAGTGAGTTGACCTATACTCTGTGTTTCAATTTGCCTTCTCAAATCACGAATTGGCTAAAATAAAATCCATAGATGTAAAATAAAGATATAAATAATAATAGATATAAATATGCGCTATATCCAATCGTTTGTGCGAGAGTGCAAAACACATTTTTAGGACATGAAGACTCAAGCTCGATCAGTTAAATTTTTTTTAGTGGAAAATATTTAACCGTTATTTTTTTTTTTTTGTCAGACATGATAAATAAATATGTAGAAAGAATTAAATTACTACTTAACGAAAAAACAAATAGAAAACAAAAACTGTTTTTATTATGTAGCTAGCCCAGATGCATTTCTCTCTAAAGGCGCGCGTCCAACGAGGATATGAGGGGGATTGTTAACTGCATCATCACTGACTCAGAAAACAGTAGTTTCTAAATAAATAATTAAAATATCTCCTTACTATTAGACAGTCATGGTATTTTCTTTTGCCAGTGTTTTTTGGTAAGCTTAATTTAAACACGGAACCCTTCCAAGCTGTGCTGAACGTGCGCTCAATGCTGCTGACAGGACCGTCATGGTAGCCTGGTCTCGTGTTTCCTCCAGCGCTGCAATTTTTTTTTTTAAATCACCACTGACTGTCTAAAATATAATTTTAGCCCGCATTTGATCTTTGACGGACTAAAATGCAGGGCTATAATACGTCTTAAAAGTGGAACATGGAAATATAATGGATGTACTGCGAAAAAAGTTTTATACTCGATTGTTTCCAAATGGTTAAATGTGAGATTCTGGAAATGAGAATTCAATTTAGCGTTATTTAATTTATAATAATGCGATTAAACTCATAATCGCAGCAAGCATAATCGGATTAACATAGGTGGCGCACGCTGATTTTAATCGAAATATACAGGCATGTAAACACCTTAATCGCAGTATTTCTGCTTTGACCAGAGTGCGCATGTGCTCGTGACTTTACACGAAGACATGTGTAACGCCAGGCCAGCAGAGGGAGCCCTTACTCACACTGACTGTTGCTTTTCAATTTAGCGTTATTTAATTTATAATAATGCGATTAAACTCATAATCGCAGCAAGCATAATCGGATTAACATAGGTGGCGCACGCTGATTTTAATCGAAATATACAGGCATGTAAACACCTTAATCGCAGTATTTCTGCTTTGACCAGAGTGCGCATGTGCTCGTGACTTTACACGAAGACGTGTAACGCCAGGCCAGCAGAGGGAGCCCTTACTCACACTGACTGTTGCTTTTCAATTTAGCGTTATTTAATTTATAATAATGCGATTAAACTCATAATCGCAGCAAGCATAATCGGATTAACATAGGTGGCGCACGCTGATTTTAATCGAAATATACAGGCATGTAAACACCTTAATCGCAGTATTTCTGCTTTGACCAGAGTGCGCATGTGCTCGTGACTTTACACGAAGACATGTGTAACGCCAGGCCAGCAGAGGGAGCCCTTACTCACACTGACTGTTGCTTTTCAATTTAGCGTTATTTAATTTATAATAATGCGATTAAACTCATAATCGCAGCAAGCATAATCGGATTAACATAGGTGGCGCACGCTGATTTTAATCGAAATATACAGGCATGTAAACACCTTAATCGCAGTATTTCTGCTTTGACCAGAGTGCGCATGTGCTCGTGACTTTACACGAAGACGTGTAACGCCAGGCCAACAGAGGGAGCCCTTACTCACACTGACTGTTGCTTTTCAATTTAGCGTTATTTAATTTATAATAATGCGATTAAACTCATAATCGCAGCAAGCATAATCGGATTAACATAGGTGGCGCACGCTGATTTTAATCGAAATATACAGGCATGTAAACACCTTAATCGCAGTATTTCTGCTTTGACCAGAGTGCGCATGTGCTCGTGACTTTACACGAAGACATGTGTAACGCCAGGCCAGCAGAGGGAGCCCTTACTCACACTGACTGTTGCTTTTCAATTTAGCATTATTTAATTTATAATAATGCGATTAAACTCATAATCGCAGCAAGCATAATCGATTAACATAGGTGGCGCACGCTGATTTTAATCGAAATATACAGGCATGTAAACACCTTAATCGCAATATTTCTGCTTTGACCAGAGTGCGCATGTGCTCGTGACTTTACACGAAGACATGTGTAACGCCAGGCCAGCAGAGGGAGCCCTTACTCACACTGACTGTTGCTGCTCCCTCTGCTGCCTCGTTGGTTACTTCCTGTTTGGTGAAGATTTAAGCAGGGCCTTTTCCATACAGGCCCTGCGAAGTATTGATTTGCGATTGCGGACTCTACTAAGCGTTTATCTTGTTTCATTGCCTTCTTGTTTTGCCACGGTTTTGTTTATGAGTCATAGTTTTGTTTCATGGTCATAGTTACCCCTTCAGTCGAATCACTTCGACGTTACATTGGGATCTCGCTTGAGAGACCGATCACCTCTGAGCCTTATTAAAGAGGCCAATTGAAAATTGGCGAGTGGACGTGCGCGCCGGCCACGCCCCCGTACATACGGGTATATAAGATGGCTGCGCGCACCACTCAGTCAGACTTTTGCTTTCAGAGCCGATGTGTCGAGCCTCTAAACAGCCGAGAAGAGTTCTTCAGAGTTCATGCTCCCTCCTGCTGCTGCGCTGCCATAACTAAAAGAGTGTTTCACAGAAAGAGCATTGTTTGGCAGCCGTCAGCGCGGTCCCGCGGGCGGCCGTTTTCACGGCCATATAAAGCCTTTTTGCATTCCAGCGAGCAGCCCCGGCGAGTGCATTGCCCCGCGGCCCCTCCCTGGGCAAACCGGGATCACAAAAGAGCAATTTCTAGCGGCCGTTTTAGACGTCCTTTTCAGGATGTCTTTTCGGCCGTGCGTTTCTGGATGTGGTAGTTTCCTCTCCTCAGCGAACGGACATGAGCGCTGCCTCACGTGTTTAGGCTTTGAGCACGCTGGGGTGGTGCTCATGAATGGTCCATGCGGTGAAAGCATGACCATGACCACGCTGAAGTCCTGCCGCTCGTTCGCGAGCTGGCTCCCCCCGCCTCCCTCCCGTGGTCAGCCGTTGAGCCGCCTATGCTCTTCGGCCACCGCGGTGGGGCGCGGGGGGGGACATTCAATTTACTATAGACAGCGTTCCGCCGGCTCAAAAAGCCCTGCGGACCTCTCTATCTCAGCGCGGTCCCGTTGAGTTTCCGCAGCAGACGCTTCCCCGCCTGGCGGGCTGAGCGTCTCCTTCGGTGCTCCTGCAGAGGATGAGATGTCTGTCACAGCATCAGAGGGAGAGTCAGACGGTGACACATCTCTTCCCGCGGCGCGGCGCCCACCCGTGGTCGCTGCCCCCCCGGAGGTTGATGTCGAACTGTCGGCTATGCTTTTCCGGGCAGCCGGGGGGGATCGGTTTGAGGGTTCCTCAGGGGCCTCCGGCCGATCCTTCTAGGCTGGACGACTGGTTCCTGGGGGGGGCACCGGCGGCAGCGCCGCGCTCCCCCCCGGTCCCGTTCTGACCGGATGTGCATGAGGAGCTGACAAAATCGATGGCGCCCTATTCATTTGAAGCGCACTCCAGCTCCTCTCCCCTCGCCACTCTCCATGGCGGGGCAGCCAAGGGGTACGTGGCGGTCCCCCAGGTCGGGCGCGCCATCGCGGTGCACCTTTGCCCGCGGGCGCGGCCGCCTGGTGGGGCCCTCCGCGTCTCCCTTTTAGGGCATGTGAAATTTCTTCCGCCCTCATCGGCTGGGCCTTTTCTGCGCCCCCCGACACGCTGCCCCGCCCTGCAGGCCATTGCAACACTGCAAAAGTGCCAGGTGCAGGCATCTTAAGGCCTGCACGAGAGTGGTCCTGACCAGGGGGTACTTGAAGAACTCCGCGCCGCCACTGACTTCGCCCTTCGGGCCACTAGGTCGCGGCGTGTCCCCTTGGTCAGGTGATGTCCACCTGCGTGGTCCAGGAACGCCACCTATGGCTGACTCTGGCCCGGATGGCAGAGGCCGACAAAGTTTGCTTTCTCGACTCTCCCATTCCCCAGAGCGGCCTATTCGGCGACACCGTGAAGGGTTTTTGCTCAGCGGCGTCGAACGTATCGCCGGCCCCCAAAAGCCTGCGATCCTCCGCCCATCAGCATACCCCGTCGAGTTGCCAGAGCAGTATGCCTCCCCGTCGTTCGGGCTGGGCGTCTCCTCTGGCGCTCCAACGGTCCAGAGGCAGACGGAGGCCGTCCAACATATCCTGCCCCGCCGCGAAGTTACCATTCCGCCGCCTGGGCCCCCGCCTCCGCCTGCCCGTCGCCGAGGGCGTCCCCCCGCAGCTCCGTCCCCTGCTGAGCCACACGATCCAGGCTCGCAGCCGACGTCGAGCCGCCCGTGGGAGAGGGACGCCGCTCGCCTCTCAGGGTCCTGCGACGGAAGACCCTCGCAGGCGAGCTTCGAAGCGTCCCTGATGCGAGCACCCCCGGAGGTGGAGAGAGCTACTCTGTCGGCACTCCCGCTGGAAGCGGGACTTAGCCGGTCATTTGAAATCACAGAAAGACCCAGCTTTCTCACCTCTGGGGCCCCGGCCCCGAGTTTCCTTCCTGAGCAGCACTTCCACTCCTCGGAACCAGACTCGGGACCGGATGTCGCCAGCGCGGGAACCAGGGAAGTAGGTAAGCACTGCTTAGCGCAGTTAGACACTTCTCCAGGACGTTTATCCTTCTGGGTTTTGTCTCCTTCCCTGTCTTTCCCCAGGCTGCCCCACCACGGTCACGCCGGTCAACGTTCCCTTGATACCACTACACTGGTTGATACGGACGGTACGGCCCGGCTCCAGGCGTCCGCCCAGACTCACAGGTACCCCTTACATTCTTTATTCGGAAACAGGCGTGCCTCTGTTCTGCCTGCGGAGGTCGCGTTCCTACTGGCGAAGGACGCGATCCAGCCTGTCTCTCCGGCCGGGACGAGGTCGGGGTTTGATAAGAGTCCTGACTTCACGTGTCCAGTTAGAGTGGTGGGTTAACATCCGCCCTGGATGGAGCTCTGTTCCGATCCCTTCTTAGGCTGTCGGCACACATGCTCACGACGACGCACATACAAGTATGTTTCCGTCTCCAGGGCTGGGTTGCAGCCATCTGCCTGAAGGGCACCCGCTGTCGCGTCTCGATCTTTCCCCGGCGCACACCCCTCCGGCGGTCTGCCCCGGGGGTCGAGCGCTCAGCGCGAGGTGCTTCCACTTGGCTAGTCCCTCTCCTTCCTGCCTTCTTTAGGCCATGGGAGCTCCCCTGTCCCCTCTTCGGCAGACAGGTACTCGCGTCCTCAACCGTCTCTTCGACTGGTGCTTACCAGCCCACTCGTGAGTTCCGTTGTGCGAATACAGGGACCTGGTGCCTCGGCACCCCCGCCATCTGGTCCTTCAGGCCAACCGAGGGAATCCCTTTCCTCGGTCGGGAGCCCGACTCGGTCCACAAGACGGCCCGCCTTGCTACCAAGAGCGCGCAGTTGGTGCTGTAGTCCCTGAGCTAATCAGGTACTAAACAGCGGTCCTCTCAAAATCAGAGGCTCCTGGGGCACATGTCAGCTCTAGCCGCTTGCCGTTAAGCTGTTTCATGTGAGACCGCTGCAGCACGATCGAGTCCTATGATGGGCATGGCATCTCGGCTCTCTCCGGACTGGCGTTTTCCCGCAGTATTGCCGACAAGTCAGCCCGTGGCTTACCACGGGTTGGGTTGCCATGTACAACAGAGGCTTACAGCCCCTCCCATCTGCTCCCATGGAGTCCAACGTGGCAGATTTTGCTACTTGCCATTCATTTGAAGCAGGGAAACTCAACCGTGCAGCCGCCCGGTTCCCACGGCAGTCCACCCACCTGCAGAATGGCGACTCCACCCCGTGACGCAGCTAGTAGGAGTTATATCGGCAGGCCCAGCCACATCCGCTCGCCCTCCCGATTCCTCCCATTGTCAGAGTAACTCTGGCACATAGCTGACCTCCGGGGCCCAAGTACGCCCTTCCCCAGTGAGCCTCCTTGCGCAGACTCTGTGCGAGTCCAGGGAGGACGAGGAGTAAGTCTGAGGTTGCGCTGCAAGGACGGCCCACCCGGACTTAGGTCTTAGTAACCATCCCCTCGCGGCAGTCCCTCCCTGTAAGGGCACGGCTTGACACCGTAGATCTCTCCGGCCTTTCACAGGCCGTGATACAAACTATCACTCGGTACTGGGCTCCCTTGGCAAAGGCTGGCTCACGCACTGAGATGAGGTCTATCGCTGGCATTCCTCTCGCTGAGAGGCACAGAGATACACGATTGCAGTAGTGCTTCCTTTCCTGCAGGAGAGTTTGAGCGCAGGCTGTCCCCTCGACTCTCGGAATATATGCCGCCGCTTAGCCGCATATCACATGCAGTAGATGAAGCAAAATAGGTAAGCACCCACTGGTCGTGAGGTCCCTCAGAGGTGCCAGACTGCGCCTCATACCCTCTTGGGACCCCCCCGTCGCCCTTCGGGGCCGCGGGGCGCTCCATTTGAGCCCCTGGCCTCAGTCGAGCTAGAATTCCTGTCATTTAGACAGCGCTCCTGATTGCCCTGGCCTCCATCAAGAGGGTAGGAGACCTACAAACTTTCTCTGTAGGGAAGCTTCCCCGTCACCTTCTCAGGCCGCGGGGCGCTCCCTTGGAGCCTCGGGCCTCAGTCGAGCGAGAAAAACGCTCCTGACTGCCCTGGCTCCCATTGAACGAGCAAAGGTTCCCCAGAGGTGCTCAGTGGGCCTCAGTCGAGTCCTGTCATTAAGACAGCGCTCCTGACTGCCCCGGCTCCTATTAAGAGGGTTGGAGACCTACAAGCTTTCCTTGCCAGCAAAGTGTGTCAAGAAGTTCGGGCCCGGCGACTCTCACGTTACTACCTGAGACCCCGGCCCGGCTATTGTGCCCAAGGTTCCCCACCACGCTTTTCCGCGGTCAGGTGGTGAACCTGCAAGCTCTGCCCTGGAGGAGGCAGACCCAGCCTTGCGATGTTGTGTCTATGTGAAAATGAATTCGCTCGGCACTTCAGACGCACCTAGCAGCTTATCTGCTTGGGGTTCAGCAGAAAGGGAATGCTGTCCCCAAACTGAGGTGGCTCATTGGGTGGTAGATGCCTCTCCCTCTCTTATCTATATCCGGGAGAGCCATGCCCCTTAGGTGTTCATGCCCACTCCATTAAGAGTGCTGCTTCATCCTATGCGTTGGCCATGGCGCCTCACTAGCAGATATCTATAGAGCTGCGGGCTGGGCGACACCTAATACCTTCGCTAGGTTCTTCAACCTCCGCGCAGAGGCCGTTCCTCCCGTGTCTTAACATAAGACTTCAGGCGAGCGGGGGGACGGCTGGTGTCGGCTTGCTGCGCCATTCCCACGTGGATCCGTGCGCTATCTCCCAGAATGTTCCCTCCGGCGAACCTGGGTCCTCCATGCCCCGCAGTCAGGGCTAGATGCGGAGTAGTCCTTGGCTGTGATCCTGCCTGGGTCTCCTTCGCCCCGCAGGTTGTGGCTATACTTTTCAATATTTTCCAGCGGAGGAGACCGCTGTTTCCCTCGTGTATCCCTAAGAAATCTTATGGATATATTGAATTATTCTCATTTCCACATGCACAAATTGCATGTGCTCCGCCCCCCCAACCCATGCTTCAGTACATCTGGCATCCCTGCAGGCCCCCTTATAAAAAGGGGGCCTCGGGGCGTTGGGAAGGTTACGTTCAATGACCGCCTGCGGACACGTCTGGGAAGACCTGCCGGCACGTGGCGTTGTGCGTAACGCGGCGTCAGGGTCGTGGCCTTTTCCATGGGTCTAGTTCCCAATGTAACGTCGAAGTGATTCGACTGAAGGGGTAACGTCTAGGTTACGAAGGTAACCCTCGTTCCCCGAAGGAGGGAACGGAGACGTTACATTCCCCTGCCACGCCCCTGGCGTCGCGCTGACGCTGGGCTCTCCCGGCTCTTCAGCAAAAGCCTGACTGAGTGGTGCGCGCAGCCATCTTATATACCCGTATGTACGGGGGCGTGGCCGGCGCGCACGTCCACTCGCCAATTTTCAATTGGCCTTTTTAATAAGGCTCAGAGGTGATCGGTCTCTCAAGCGAGATCCCAATGTAACGTCTCCGTTCCCTCCTTCGGGGAACGAGGGTTACCTTCGTAACCTAGACGTTTTGTTTCACAGTCATAGTTTTTCCCTGTTTCATTGTTCTGTTTATTTTGCTACTTTGGACTGCTCACCTGGATTCTGACCCACGCCTGTATTACTGGATTACGCTTTTGTCTTGCCCTGGATGTTATTGTTTGCTGGTGTTTGACCCTGCCTGTCTTGACTGATCTGCTTAATAAAGCCTGCATTTGGATCTTACACGCTTCCCAGAGTCCTCGCTTTACAGAAATACTTCGCCTACCAAAGATCCAGTGGCTTTTGCAACACAGATCACCATGGATGCAGCATCACGCCTCTTCCGCCTTCGTCAAGGTAACCGTTGCATAGAAGAATATGTTGTGGACTTTTGTGAACTGTGTCTTCTGGTAAATTTCAATGATGTGGCGCTTAAGGACATTTTTTGTCATGGATTAAATGAACCCATTCGCTCACAGTTTTCCTGGGGAAAATTCACTGGACTCTGGAAACATATATTGACTTTGCTCTCCGATTGAGTGAAGAGAGGGTCAGAAACATATGCTAGTTTTTTTGAGACTTTAAGCAAAAACTGTCCAAGGAGTGCAGCACTGATGGCTAGGGAGCCTTACTACAAAGAATTCATCCCCAAATCTAGTATGCTTCCTAAAACTGTTCTTGAATAAAGAACACCAGAGACTCTGCAGCTACCCCCCAAAGAGCTTGGAGAGCTATGCCAGGTATTCCAGCTAGAAGAGCCCATCATATCCCAGGTCCAGGCTGTAGAGAGGGCAACTCGAAGTCAGAGTGCAAGCAGGATTTGGTTTAGGCAAAGAGCTGGACGCATAACTGCTTCCAAGCTGAAACAAGCTATAAAGACCAACCCCCAGCAACCATCCAAGAACTTGATCAAGGCCATATGCTACCCAGAAGCATATAGGTTCACCACAGCCGCTACAAGGTATTTAGGGTTTGAAGTAAGGGAAGGCAGAGGTAAGGCTGAGTGTAAACAGTGTTTATTTCCAGAAAAAGAAACACTGACAACAGAGGGTATAATTTGGATAAAAAAGAAGGCTGTATATTAAGTAAACCTTTATTACTGGTGGAATTTTAATTGAAATGTATAGTAACACATTGCTTTGGTGCACGAGCTGATAAGAGAAAAACGCGCAGTGGATTGAGTATGGTATGGACAGCCCTGAAGAGTCAACATTAGTTATAGGGTTATAAGACTAGGGTTATGCAGGAGTAGAACTAAGTATAGGGGTTTAGGGTAATGGCATTTAAATAACTGAATTGGCTCTACACATCCAATACTAAGTAATGATTTCCTTTTCATGTTTTGAATGTGTACTGTGTACAGTTATGGATGCAAACATGAAGCACAAGCCAGAGGAGTGTATGAGAAGCTGATGGGTCGGGAGCATGCAGGCTTCTCCTGTATGGACAGTGGTCTCTGGCTGAACCCCAAGTGGCCATACATGGGGTCCTCCCCTGATGGGATTGTCTCTTGTGACTGTCACAGAACTGGAATCTGCGAGATTAAGGTAATATTACTGTCTCTGTTGTAGTAAAGTCCCTTAATCTCGAGTCTGAGTTGTGTCTCAAGTCCTAAACTAACCAAAAAGCCAGAAAATATATTTGTTAATCTATTGTTCATGTCCTTCTCTGTGTGATTTTAGTGTCCACACTCAAGATGAAGCCAATCTGCGCTTGTGTGCTGGGGAAAAGGGCTTCTGCCTCATAAATGATGGGGATAATGTCATGCTGGACCGGACTCATGACTACTACTACCAAGTTCAGGAACAGCTTCACATTGTAGACGCTGAGTAATGTGATTTTGTTGTGTCGAACCACAATGACATTTTTGTTGAAATGATTTTGCCTGATCTTGAACTTTAGGATGATGTTATCCTTAAAGTTGAGTGCTTTTTTTTAGAAACTGTATACTTCCATAAATACTGGGACAGCAAGTTACAAACTCATGTGTAATGAAAGGATCCAGGCACTCTAGAAAGTGGGGTGTGTGATATTGCTGTTATATCAATACTGTTGTATGAAACAAGAGTACATTTTGACTATTGTTATGAGTGTGGTCTTTGTGAGTTCTGGCTGTTAATGAAAACATTAAATGCCATTGAGAAGACAGAATTATACATGGTGGTTTATTTACAAGATTAGATTTTTCAACAATTGTTATAATAAGAACATGGTGTGCAATAACAGATTAGAATCCCTTTCATTACATATAATACATGTATCCAGTACAATTGGACTAGTCACTAGCCCTAGTATGAAAACATATTAACAGACTGATACATGTAGTACTACTCCCTGTCCTCTTACTTATCATCAGAGCCAAGAAACAGGAATCAGGTATTGGACTCTACATGTGTGAGGGCTTAGGTACTGGACTGACTGATTATTATCCCTATCCCTCCCTCCTCCTTACTCCAATGGGACAACAGAATCCGAAAGATTCATCATGTGTCAATCAATGCTAGTGCCTCACCTTGTTTTGTTGTCATGTGCTCTATGGGCATAGCCCTGCTTTGCAGAATCTGATATTTTCTTCTGACTAAACCGATAACTCTCAACATGAATATGCAAATTCGCAATTTTTCTTGTGTCTGCTACCTCATACACTGACAGCTGTTTTTTCCCCTTGGTAAATGCAGGTATCTGTAGTGAAGCACAGTAAAATCCCACACCATCACCAATATTGAACGCACGGTCTGCTAGGACAATATCTCCAGGTAACAGGTTTTTTAGGAGGCCACTCTCTTTTGTGATCTGTTTATCGCTGACTCACCCTCCCCAGGCACAAGATATGTAAGTTACATAGCCTTGGGGTGCAACACCAATCAGAAAGTATGGTGATGCTTGTAGTTTGACCACGTTTGTGCTTGGGCTAGTAAATTAGAGGGCTTCTCAACAAAAACTTCGAAACAGTCAACTATCACAGTAGGGCTGCAACGATTCGTCGACGTTGTCGACAAAAATCGATAATAGAAATAGCCGACAATGAGTTTCATTGTCGATGTTGTCGCCAGACATGTTTTCTCCGACCGAGTGAGGCATCTCTCTGCCGAGAGTCGCACATAGGCATTAGCTTCTATGCTGAGCGATAACATACAGAAATGGCGGCGTCCAATGCACTGAATGCAGCAGCTGCGCGTACCAAAACACGCCCGTTTCACACATACTCCGCCTGCAGTGCGTATTTTTTTTCCACACCCATGTTAACGGATTACAACGTTCACAATGTACGGACTGTAAACGCGTTCTGTGTGAGCGCAAAACAAGTCCGTGCTGCTTCTGCACCGCATACGTAACGCACACGGACTGTAGACGCAATGCAGACTGAGTATGTGTGAAACAGGCATAAAGTTTGGGAGCATTTTAGCCTGCTACGGCGAATAAAAAGATTACCTGCATGGTTTGTAAAGCAGTCCTTGTGCATCACGGCAGCACCTCTGTGATGCACGAACATTTAAAGAGAAAGCACGTCGGACAGTTGAATGAAACAGAGTTTGGCTGGCCTCGGTAAGATTTAAATAACATGGAAGCCAATACGTTTTGTTTTGGATATACATGTTTGTTTACGGTATTATTGCTGCTGATGTGCCTGCCCCTGGTTTACAGGAAGAAAATGTTTACTTGATTTTAATTTATTTTTTCTTATAAAACAAATGTGCCTGTCCTTTAAAAAGATTATAGAGTTTCTTAATTTATGCATTTATGTCTGTACTGACCGATTACTGTGCCTAAATGGTTTTAGACAGGGCATTTTTATTTACTTTTAGTATGAATTGGCCTATCAGCAGCAAAGTTCAATAAAATATGCATTTTTCATTGAAGTACCCCCTTCTTTCTTGTATTTACTATCATTTTCCACATAATTAAAGCAATCTCATGCTAAATTTGAGAAAAATTGAATAATTATCCGATTAGTCGACTAATCGTTTCAATAGTCGGTGACTAGTCGACTATTAAAATAGTCGTTAGTTGCAGCCCTATATCACAGCAACTTTACATCCAAATGCCTGTCTGAATCCCATTGGCATTGTAGCTTGTAGAACATGTCGCTCTGGCCACTCAATTTGAAATTACAACCTTTCATGTATTATGTCAATGACTTTATGCCAAACTCTAGAAGCAATTGGCAGAAAGATCTTGAACCTGAAAGCTAAATCTTTCAGCGGGAGATTTAGTCTCAGCTTCATCAAAACTAAAATGAACTGTTCAAATTTAGACAGCACAGACATAGGACCACAGCTGATGTAGGGTTTGCACAGCTCAAAAATCTGAATCAAAACTAAGAAGTTGGGAAGCCCCGTGTAGAACCTTGTCTTGTCTTCGTTTTTTCAAAGGACTGTGTGCAACATATCAGTGGGGAGCATGATTAGTTAATTCATGAATATGAATTATATGAATTGTTAAGTTATCTTTTTAACAACCTTTTTACAAACATGCAAGTTCTCGGGTCCAATTATACAGACTGATTTTAGTTAATGTGAATTATTGTGAAGTAATCTTTTTTTTTTTTTTTTACAACTTTTTACAAACATACAAGTTTTCTGGTCAACATTTGTAACAATGAATAATAATGCTGGTCACCTTGATCACCTTGCTGGTCCCATTCCCAATGATCCCCTCTGATTATGGGTTGTTGTCAGCTGGCTGCTTTGGTTCAGAGCTTTCGGCTGTCTGTGTCAGATCCGGGCTCTCATCTGTCTGTTGGAGATCCAACATAGCCTCTGCACATTCTGACCGTCTTTGTTGGGTCTTCCTTGGGCTTCATCCTCTGCTCTCGTTTAAGAGACGCCTCTGATTTGGGTTTAGTTTTTCAGTACCCTAAGTTGACCGTCTACCAACTCAACGTCACCCAAAGCGCTAGGACAGCCTAAAAAGCCCCAATGAAGTTCATATTAGACTACCGGTACCTTAATAATCATTACTAAGTAAATGAGCATTTAACGACAACCTAATGCTATATAAACACAGACACAAAAAACAAGTTGGCTAGATAACATACCTCCGACGAAGTGGTCGCTGCAGACACGAGCATTAACAGACTATGCTACTCCCGACCGCAGACGACTTTAAAAATACACTTTTTACGGTGTTGTTCTGTGAGCTTTTACATTTCTCAGCTTTATTAGTGACAATCTTTGGTACTCTGTAAAACTCCCTTTTCCTTTTCTCGGTTTGAACGATTGGAGCAGCCGTAAACTACACAAAACATTGGCATTATTTCAGACGGCACTGGCAGATCCTCAGCTATTTCACTTCCTGCCCTCCATCTGAATTCCGCGCTCTTGCGATACAGCAGCGTGAAGTCACGTGAAACCAACCTATTGGTAAATTCAAGCTAAACAAAGGTAAATGAATGAAATAAAAGCAAACAGAGAAAGTGAAAAATACAAATACACAAATAAAACCAAAGTATAGGAGGAGGTTCCAACTTAATTGAGTCTAAGCAGAATGTGAGAGCAAGACCTTACAGAAATTTATTTTTATATAAAATATAAAAAAAAAAACATAAAAAATGAATAATCTGAAAAAAAAAAGCCTTGTGCATTACAGGGAATTATATTTAGGGATTTTTACAGTTGATTTGATACCTTTATCTCAAACTGTGTCAGAGATGAATGAATTTAAGTGGGTACAGTATATTAAACATACCAAAATACAGTTTCAGTACTGTATATAAAAACAAAGGATTATTCTGAAAAAAAAAACAAGCCTTGCCTAATCGAATGAGATAAAGATGTGTTATTTTAGTGTTCCATTTTTTTTTGCAGAACAAGTTTGTTGAGCTTCACAAAATAGAAAGTTGCTGTAAGAAAAGAGCTAAAGCATTGAAAATCCCCATTCCCGCCATCAGGGCAATAATTAAGAAGTTCCAATCAACTAAAGATGTTACAAATCTGCCTAGAAGAGGATGTGCCTATATCATCCTAATACACGATAAGGAGGAGAGTTTGAGTGGCCAAAGACTCTCCAAGGATCACAGTTGGAGAATTGCAGAGAATTGTTGAGTCTTGGGTTCAGAAAGCCTAAAAAAAAAGATAAAACAGCCCCTACATCACCACATGTTGTTCAAGAGGGTTTCAAGAACAAATCCTCCTGGCTTTCCCAAAAACAATCTCCAGTGTATTCACTTGTCAGACATGATTGGAGCTTCAAACAGGACTGGCTTCTATGGTCAGATGGAACTAAAAATGTGCTTTTTTTGCAGCTAACCCTCCAGATGATTTTGGTGCAGACAGGGATAAAAAGTATCCCATGCCCCCAATTAAAAATAATGCTGGGTCTTTAATGTTGTGGACCTATTTTTCTGTAGACCCTGTACATCTTGTTTAGACACAGTACTTCATGAATTCTATCAAATACCAGCAAATAAAAAAACAAAACCTGACGGCCTCTGTTAGAAATCTTATAATGGGCCATGGTTGCATCTTCCAGCAGGACGATGATCCAAAACAAACATTAAAATCAACACAAAAATTGTGTCACTAAGCACAGAATTAAGCTTCTACCATGGCTGTCCCATTTCCCTGACCTGGGGCCGGATTCACGTATATCTTCTTAAGAAATTTCTTAAGATAAATTCTAAGAAGTGCGTAAGAATGTTCTTAAGTGCAATTCTTGAAAAAATCTTAAGATATTCTCAAATATGTTCTTAAGAACATCTTAATTTCTTTCTTAAGAAAAAAAAAAAGATACATCTACCTGAGTGAATACATGGCTGGAGACGCATTTATAAACACTTCAACGTCTTTTTTGCGGTTTCTGCAGATTATCCTAGTCATCATAAGCACGCACATTTTCGTCACGACCGTGTCTGGCGCTCGGCTTCATGTTTTTAATGCGCCGTGTTTTTGAACCGTTACTTTTAATGGGTCTGTCTTAAGCTTTGGCGAACAGTTTATTCACTTTTGTGTTGTATTTTGTTGCCTTGTCTGAATGAACGCTTCCGTTATGTTTGTGCGCTGCTACAGCAAACGCATCCTGCACATGCGCTAAATACGGCCAAAGATTATGTCGTTTTTTTTTTGTTTTTTTTTAAATCTCCCTATCTGACTCGATTTTGTCGAGTTGCTACTAAGTTTTGATGACGGCAAAAAGTAGGGTCATACTCAGGCTAATCATGAAAGATAATTGTTTACATTATCAGTCATTGCTGTCACTTCAGCGAACTCGTGCTCATCTCTAATAATAGTCCTAATATGTTTTAGATATGTAGCTAGTAGTGTTGCAATGCTTTAATATAACAGTTAATTTGAAATAACCCAATCAATCAATTAAATAATTATTACTATTTGGGATTTAAGACAAGTCTCGGGCTATCCTAACTTTAAGAAGTTATTTACGGTGGTTTTTAAGAAGATTCTTTTCAAGAATTAGAATTTTCCTCATTTATGTCTTAAGAACAATCTTAAGTAAAAAGATGATTTTTTTGGGAATACAAAATATTCTTAACTTTTTTCTTATTTTAAAAAATAAGAAGAAAATGGCAGTTAAGAAGAAATTTCTTCTTAAGAATGTTTCGTGAATCCGGCCCCAGAACCTTGTATAAAAACTGAAGAGAAGCACCACCAACATGAAGCTGGGAAGAGAGAAATTCTGGAGAATCTATAGATTCTGTTTGAAGAAATGGCATCTGATCTCTTGTCAGGTGTTCTCCAAACTCATTAGACATTGTTAGAGAAAACTCAGAACTGTATCTCAGAACTGGAAAATGACGTTGCTATAATTGGGTGCCAATAATAGTGGCCAATGTGAACTAGAGAAAATATTTATTTCCAAGTGAGATTTCATCCTTTGGTTCTATTGATTACTTCAATGACAGGTTAGAATTTTGTGAATTTTTTTAATGAAAGATCAAAAGGATAAATTATGCAGATTTATTTTCACATCCACTTTTGCTTATATTTACCAAGGGTGACAATATTAGTAATAAAAATCTGACCAGCCCACATTAAAGAAAATAGTCCGGCCCCTGTGGCATTAGCCAGAATGCCATGCCTATATCCAGCTGGAATTCAAACGTCCCCCCACCCCCCCTCAAATACACTCCCCAGATTTTGTACCTCCCCCTGCCCCCTAAATAGGCCTATGTATATATATATATATATATATATATATATATATATATATATATATATATATATATTTCAATGTTCAATATTACAACTGTCTGTAGTACATGTTTTCTAACACTAGTCAGAAGCAATGCTCCTAATTTCACTTTATGATGAAAAATACAAAGACAATAAAGACTTTTAATTCAATTCCATTTAAAAGCTTTATTTAGTTGGCTTTCAACTATTAAAGCTAAAATTATTTTTCTTATGCAAATACATCAGTTGACCACAAATGTTGTTAATAAAATATAAAAAGTAAAGATAATGTATTAATAAAAAACTAACATTTAATAATGACTCAAAGCAAAATGATCATTAACTACTTAAAGTAAAAGTGAAAACTAATGAGACTAATCTCTCTCCTTCTAATTTACCAGTAGTGATGAGTATACATATACAGTACATGCCAGACCAGTATGTGTAAATCTGCCAGAGATATTCTGCATGACTGTGTATAGCAGATGATTGAATAAAATGCTTCTCATGTGCAGTGCAATGATATGGTTATTTTCCAGGGTGGATCCTCTCATGTGTTTTCAGATCTGATGACTGACTAAATCTCTTGTTGCAGTGTGAACACTCATAAGGTTTCTCTCCAGTGTGGATCCTCTCATGTGTTTTCAAATGTACTGACCGACTAAATCTCTTGTTGCAGTGTGAACACTCATAAGGTTTCTCTCCACTGTGGATCCTCTCATGTGTTTTCAAATGTACTGACTGACTAAATCTCTTGTTGCAGTGTGAACACTCATAAGGTTTCTCTCCAGTGTGGATCCTCTCATGTGTTTTCAAAAGAACTGACTGACTAAATCTCTTGTTGCAGTGTGAACACTCATAAGGTTTCTCTCCAGTGTGAGTCCTCTCATGTGTTTTCAAACGTACTGACCGACTAAATCTCTTGTTGCAGTGTGAACACTCATAAGGTTTCTCTCCAGTGTGGATCCTCTCGTGTATTTTCAGGTCCCCTGACCGACGGAATCTCTTGTTGCAGTGTAAACACTCATAAGGTTTCTCTCCAGTGTGGATCCTCTCATGTGTTTTCAAACCTACTGACCGACTAAATCTCTTGTTGCAGTGTGAACACTCATAAGGTTTCTCTCCAGTGTGGATCCTCTTGTGTATTTTCAGGTCCCCTGACCGACTAAATCTCTTGTTGCAGTGTGAACACTCATAGGATTTCTCTCCAGTGTGGATCAACTTATGCAGTTTTAAATAAGTTACTGAAGTAGAAATCTTTACACACTTGGAACACATGGATTCTCTCACACCAGTATTTATATTCTCATATACTTGCAAGCTCTGTAGATGCCAAAAATTCTTACCACACAAATGGCATGAATGTGGCTTCACCTTTGTATGAACTTTCAAGTGATTTCTCAGACCTGAAGCAGCTAAATACACTTTACCACATTGATCACATGTGTGCTTCTCTCTAGTGTGGATGTTCATGTGCTCCTTAAGGCTTGATGAGCGTGAAAAACTCTTCCCACATTGATCACAAGTAAATGTTTTTTCTTCAGTATGAATTTTCATGTGGCGCTCAAGATCTGTTTTTCTTGTGAAACTTTTTCCACACTGAGTGCAGGTGGAACATTTCTCTGCTCTTCTTTTCTTTAAATCTTTCTGTTTGGCTTGAGAGCAACTCAAAGGTCTTTCTCCAGTTTTAAAATGATTTTTCTCCTCAACTTGACTTGATTCTTCATTCTCCTCTTTTTCTTTAATCAACTCTGAAATACAAGTAAGAAGGGTTCATTTTCAGTAACTTGTTATAAGCTGAAAAACATGAAAAACTAACATTTGAGAGTAGTGCCAATAAGTCCTACAGATGGTGGCGCCAGAAGCAGATTTGGTAGAGCTGGTGTGTGGGATATCAATAACAAAGATAATTTAAAGGGGCATATGACGCGGTTTCCTTTAGAGTGTTACAAGCTGTTTGTGCATTAGATACGATTTGTGAAGCTGCAAAGCCTAAAGTCTCAAAACCAAAGAGATATATATTATAAAAGTTGAAGGTCCCATATTGTCAAAATCTAAATTTTCTGGCTTTTTTCATGATAACTGAGGTCTAGGGGCTATGTAACTACCATATAAGTTTCAAAACAGTCAATCCACAGTAAACTGCACACAGCCTGCTTAAAGTAGCTGTTCCTTTTCACAAGACGCAGTGACTTCTGTAAAAATGTGACGTCTGATCTACTCAGTCACCACCTTTAGTCACCACCCCGAATACCAACCACCGTCCCACCCTCCTTTTGTCAAACCCCGACAACATTGCGTCCATTTCATTGCTAAGCAGCATCAACACAAAAACAAGTATGAAAACCCTGTTCAGTCGATAGATGTCAAAACTACATCATTGCACAGGCTTTCGAACAACGTAAATATAAGAGACCAGTGTTACGTCAACTTCAGCCTCTTTCACACAGCCATTCCGGAAAATACACGGATAATGTGTTCTAGAATCCTGCGCAGGACTGTTTTCTTTATCCCGCTCCCGTCGTTGTATTGCTATTATTCAAGAGATTCATGTTTGTTTCTTTCCTTGGCCTGCAGGTATTCTGACACACTGTTAGGGAAGATGAAGAGTAGCCTGGGCTACCGTGCATTTCTTTAGACTTCAAGTACTTAGATTTTGGCTATTGAAGTATTCCATAGGCTTGAATGGTCCTGGTGTAAATGTGCAGAAAGCATGTCTGAAAGTAGCTAGCCTATGAGAACACAGAAAGACAAAACACACAATACATTTGAATATAATTTCATTTTTTATTAAAAATGTTGTACCATCACACGGCACATAAAAATAGACTGCTTTGCAAAAAAATACAATGATAAACTACATGAAAACAGCAGTTTTGCAATTATTTGGTCGCCGCTCGTACCACCAGCGGTCCGCAGGATCCAACAACCAAGCCCGTGGCTGCATCGCGGGGCCGCAGGCCCTCTCGCGTAGCCGCTGCTTACACTCCAAGGCGCCAGATCACGCCATCTCCACCACCCTTCCAGGCGTCAGGCATCTTCCCCAGCGTCCTCTTACGCTACAGCCCTCTCCTCGGCCACAGCCAAGGGAAAATGGACCATAGCCGGGCTACGCAAGACGCTTGCGAGCTCCGGCGTCGTCCTCCCACGCCGTTCCTCCAAAGCGGATCTCCTCGGCCTCTACGCATCTCTCCAACCGAAGGAGAAATCAAAGTCCACCCCTCCCTCCAGGGCCTCACTCAGACCACCCACAGGGCTCCCTACTCTACGCCAGGACGCAGCAAAAAGCCATCACAGAGCTTGGGCCACGCCCCGAACGCCGCAGTCGCCAGCCAATGCCCTCCTTCTCGATCTTCCAAGCGGAAGCTTGCTGCTCATGCCGGCGGAGAACAGGCCATCGCCTCTACAAGCCGCCGCGGTAGCACGAGCTCGCCCACACCGGCGGCTAATTCCCGTCCGCAGCTTTTGCCCCACCATTCTCTTAACTCCATTCCCCTCCCATGGCCCGCAGCACCGCCATCCAATCATAGCACGAGCATTCCCCTGCTCATGGCACAAGCACCGGTGCCCCCCATACCCCCTCTCTTCTCTTCTTTATTTTTCTCCGCCCCAGGAGCCGTTCCTAGCGCAAGCCAACCTCTAATCTCGCAGACTCCGAATGCCCGCCATTCTCCCTCTCTTTCCTCCTCTTTTTTCCGTCCCAGGAGACGGCCGCAGCGCAGACTTACCTCCACTTACAGTCCCGGTAGCCACCTTTCCTCCTCCTCAGACCCGCTTTTCCTTCTCATTAGCCTCAGCCACGCCCCTTCCAGCATCTCCAAATGCTCTAGCGCAGGAACCTCCCCTGGAACCCAACTCCATCAGAACCCAGATTCTGGCAGAAATTCAGATCGCTGGCACCAGAGGCGGACCCGTCCCCAACCCCAGTTCCTCCTTATTCAGAACTGATATTCCCGTAAACCACCCTCTGAGACCCGTCCTCGAAGCCTCCATCAATTCCATTCTCCAAACTGTCTCCCCTAGGACTCTCCAATCCTACCTTACAGCATGGAAATGTTTTAAACATTTTCCCCTCTGCCTATAGTTTGCCTTTGCCTGATTTTTCCCTGCTTATTTATTTCTCATCTCAACTCCAATAAAAACCTCCAAGCCAGCTCCATTAAAGGATACCTAAGCGGAATCCAGTTTTTCCACAAACTGTTATATGGCTCACCTTCATCCCATATAACCAATTCGCAGACCTCCCTTCTCATCAAAGGTATCCAAAAAAAACCCAGCCCAACCGCCCAGACCCCAGACAACCTATCACCTTAAAAATTTTGAACAACTGCATCTCCACCCTCCGTAAAGGTTACCATTCCATCCTCACTGCCCGCACATTAGACGCCATGTTTATCCTGGCTTTCTTTGGTTTCCTCAGATGCTCTGAGCTCGCCATTACATCTGGCTTCAACCCACCCATCCAAACAAAGAAAGGCCACTTCATCTATATTTTAAACCTTAAATCACCCCTCCAACCATTTCAAACCCTCCTATCCTTCCTCCAGCTCAGAAAATCTCATTCCAAACTCCCTTCCGACCCTCTCTTTACAGACGACTTCAACCGCCCCACCACACACTTCTGGTTCCAAAAGCACCTTAAGTCTGTCTTGCTTCTCTCTGGTACCCCAGCCGAAAACTTTTCCAGCCATTCTTTCCGTATAGGCGCAGCAGCCACAGCCGCTCAAAAAGGCTTCTCCCTACAGCAGATCTAAGCACTTAGCCGCTGGTCATCAGAAGCTTTCAAGAGCTACATCCGAGCAGAAAGCTCCTTCATCAAGGAAACCCACCAAACCCTAGTCAGTCAACCCATTTTAACGCCAGCCCACTCCCGTCCACTTGATCTCTAGCCCACTTCAACCATCCCCTCTGTGTCCTTTCCCCCACTGCCACAGCTGCGCCGCCCCCGCTGGAGCCCCCCGCTTATTCCCCTTATGCGCATCAACTCATAACGGTGAAATGGGACTTTCGTATTTGCTTTGCGACCCTCTATCGGCCATAACAGCACTATGTAAGTTTGGGTTGTCGGGTCGCGGTTTTTTAGTTCAAATAAGACTACAAATGCGACCTGCTTTAGGGCAGGCTTCACAAAAGGTTTTCATACTTTCATAAAGTCATACAACATACTCTACCTTGTCAAAAAGCCGGTCCTGGATAGCGGTAATGGACAATTCCCCTTCCAACCTGTAGCGTTGGGTGTTGAGGGAAAAGTTACTTAGTGTTGCTTTAACTTTTACGCTGTTTATTATATGTAAGTGCGAACTCATGAAATTGCTGTGGAGGAAGAGAATGTTGCTGATTGACTGCGGTCCCAATCCCGTGCGTCTCTCTTCCAATTTGCGCCGACAGACACTAAAGGCCCGCTCTGAAGGCGCACTGGATGCGGGAATACTAAAGATGAAACGTGCCAGCTTTGATAGCGCTCTTTGTTGAACTTCCACCATGGAAGCACGCTAGAGCCCTGCACGGGCCTTAAATCTAAGCCCTAGCCCGGCCCTGGCCCGAGACGCACAGGCTGTAGCCCGGCCTTTGTCCGACAGTTTATAAAAAATTTTGGCCCGAGTCCGACCCAAAGCCCATCTTTATTTCCGCCAAACAGCTTATACTGTTACAGCGATTAAAATAGACCAGATTTGTATTTAATAGAAAGTTTATGTTTTTTCGTTTCGTTTTTTTTTTTTATCAGAACAATTTAGAGAAATGTTTGGAGTTTTTTGATTGTTTGTTTTTTAAATGTAAGTTTTAGTTTTGTGACATCGATATCCAGGCGGTATGTGGTCCACAGTGAGTTTACTCAATTTAACATATGTGGGTCAATGACGTGGCATGTCAATTCTGGTGTCCAAAGCATATTCATAATATTAAAAATGTATACATTTTTAAATGCATTTCATTAAATGACTCAACTTTCCCCTCTTTAATTACTCTTGTGAGAATTCATTATAAATAATTAATCTTTAAGGAACTATTGAGCTCAAAAGTCCCAAAACGTCATTCCGGGTAACTGTCCCGGCTTAAAATCTGAGTACAAAAATACAATAAAAATGTAAATAATAAAAATACAAATATTTAAAATCTACTTGGGCATAATTGTATTGATGTTTTAAACGATACCTGCAAATATGGTTATAATACTAAGTTTAATTAAATTTTAATGACAGAAAGACTTTTGTCCCCAAATTGTGATTTCTGTAATGTCATTCCTGGATAACAGACACCAATGACCATTTTAGACCATAATGCATTGTGGTATGTCATGTGACATAATATTGTATCAAAAAGAAGACCCTGAAGGAGCACCAGAACAAGTGCAAAGGGGAGTAAGCGTCTCTTAAAATGATGATATTTTGACCTTTTCGGTCACTGATGCACTTTGTAGCAAAATCATGTGTCCTTTTGGATAACACCGACAAACTATTTATAATGTTTTTATATAAAAAAACTATCTATTTGATCTAAAAGATTACCTTAAAGCGATGATGGCTAAGTTGTAGTTTTCCATAGGTGGTTAAATTAGTGCCTGATTATAAAGAAAAATATTTGTTTTGTCATTCCTGGATAACAACATGTCATTCTTGGATAACAAAAAAACTCTGTTAGCCAGGACATGTCATCCGTTATCCAGAATGACATAGGCATAACAATCTAGTTTTTAATTAACATTTGTAAACTTTTAGGTATAGTTATTATAGTTATATTATTAACATTAACATTATTTACATAATTGTATGTTTTTTGCCGTATTTTTGCTGTCATTCATCTTGATTTCATATGATTCACATTTAATTATCATTGAATTGAACTTTTGTAATGTTAATGGTCAAATCATGAATAATGTAATCATTATTATTAATATATCCACATTTCGTAATACTTTATAATAACTACACGTTATTAATCATTATTTAAGCATCATTAAACAGTTAATTCATTAATAAATTTACGATTTAAAATGCAGCTATAAATTCTTAATGCTTGATTTATAAGCCTACCTACAAGTATGAAATTAAAGTATGGAAATACAATTATTAAACACATTATAGATATGCTTTTAAATCAAGAATAAAGCATTTATAGCTGTATACAAACTGCTTATTAATGTTTTTTAATGCTTTATAAATGATGAATTAACTGTTTACTAATGTTTAACTAATGATTAATAGCGTGCCGTTATTATAAAGTTTTACCCATTTTAAAACTTTTGTATAGCTTCTGGTGTTTTAAGGTCAATTCTGTTCTTCCAGATGCCTCTGTCTAAAAAAGAGAGGCAGAGACGGTTCAGAGCCAGAATAAACACAGATGCAGAAGCTAGGGCTGAGTATCTTGGAAAAAAGAGAGCAAGGTATTATGGTGATGATTCAGTGGAATAATAATGTGTCAGTAACAAGCAAACTTGAAATATTAAAGGAACACTCCACTTTTTTTGGAAATAGGCTCATTCTCCAACTCCCCCGAGTTAATAAGTTGATTTTTACCGTTTTGAAATCCATTCAGCCGTTCTCCTGTTCTGGCGATATCACTTTTAGCATAGCTTAGCATAGATCATTGAATCCTATTAGACCAATAGCATTGCATTCAAAAATGACCAACGAGTTTCGATATTTGTCCTATTTAAAACTTGACTCTTCTGTAGTTATATCGTGTACTAAGATCGGTGGAAATGCAAAGCTTCAATTTTCTAGGCTGATAAGATTAGGAACTACACTTCCATTCCGGCGTAATAGTCAAGGAAGTTTGCTGCCGTAATAAGGCTGTAGCAGGCGCAGTAATACCACGCAGCACATGTGCAAATGCTAAACTAGCTGGGAACTCATTTCTGATAATACTCCGCCTGCTTCGGCCATGTTACAGTAGCAAACTTCCTTGACTATTACGCCGGAATGGAAGTGTAGTTCCTAATCTTATCAGCCAAGAAACTCGCAGCTTTGCATTTCCACCGATCTTAGTACACAATATAACTACAGAAGAGTCAAGTTTTAAATACAACAAATATGGAAACTCGTTGGTCATTTTTGAACGCGATGCTATTGGTCTAATAGGATTCAATGATCTATGCTAAGCTGTGCTAAAAGTGATATCGCCAGAACAGGAAAGCGGCTGAATGGATTTCAAAACGGTAAAAATCAACTTATTAACTCGGGGGGAGTTGGAGAATGAGCCTATTTACGAAAAAAGTGGAGTGTTCCTTTAATCGAACACTCATTTGCAATAAGCCTAAATGTTTTAGCGGTGTAATGTGTTATTACACATTATACACTATACCCCTGGCCATTGTTTATGAAGCATAATAATTTTACAGATTTACTGTAATATTTAGAAAATACGATTGTAATGAAATTGGTGTGATTACAACCTGCATCTAATACTCATTATTATTATTATTGTGTGTAGCTACTACAAATCAAGACCAGTTCCCAAAAAGCCTGTTGTACTTTTTTTAAATCATTAAAAACTGTGAGTTTTGCAACTGTCAAGTGTATCTTACTTTGTTTCAAGTTTGAGTGTTGGAAAGAAAAATTATACTGATGATGGTTTTTATGGTAATCCTGAAAAATATTGCAGAATGTCATTCCGTCTAACAGTATGTCATTCCGGCTAACAATGACACAGGCAATTCATTTAACCCATATTTGTGTGTTAGATTACACAATTCAGTTTTTTGTTGAGTTAATGATAAAACAAGTCTTATTTACTTTATTGGAAAACATTTTTAAACACTTTCCATTTTTTTTTTATTTGGTTCTGAATTTTGAATTAGCAGCAGCCAAAAATGAGCCTGTGCCTATATGAAATCCCAAATTGATTATATTAATTGTGAGTAAAATGTAGTTTTCTGAGCACTAATTGTTTGTTGAGCTCCAAATATGGAGATCAGTACATTTGTATATGCCAACAATGGTAGAAATGTAATTAATTTAAAAATTCATTACGTTACCCAGGAATGACATTTTCATGAGGAAAAAGATCTGATTCATCAAAAAAATGGTTAATTACATTATTGAAATGTGTAAATATCATTGCATTACATACACAACACTGTAATAAGTATAGAAAGTCCTAACATTTAAATTTTTTGTCCGTCCTTATCCGTCATTCACCCATATATCAAATCAACACTTGACTAGTCTACAATGCAATCCACAGATATAAAACAAACATCAATAAAAGTTTATACATTTAAAGTTTATTATCACCATCTCAGAACAAAGGCATTTTGAACAGGGCAGGCAGCTGTGCTGCACAAAACCGGAACATACAAAGTCGCAGTGGTAAAGTAAACGAATAATGAACAAATATATAAAGTAGTGTTGTCAAAAATATCGATAAATATCGATAATGAAATATCTGAACGATACCAATACTAATTTCCCGAAGTATCGATAATAGCCGAGCTGTCACTTTCACTTCTCCACAAAGGTGAGTTGACAAACACCACACGTGACTGCTTTGTTTGATAAAGAACACAGCAGGAGTGCTTTCTGGAAATATTTCGGATATGAAACAAATGAACATGGAAAGTCGAAGTACACAAGCAAGCCAATATGTAATAGTTGCTACAGAGCAGTGCTAACAAAAGGCGCTATCACCACTAATTTCGCAAAGCACCTGAAAGACAGACACCCGGATTTTTTATAAAGAAGAACTGTTCTCATTTTAAAATTACTGAATCATTAAATAATATTGCCTATTATTGTTGCTAATTTGAGTGTTGTCCTGTTTCTTACCGTAGTTCGTTAATGTAATCAGATTGAGGAATCTTAGACGAGTAAATACTTTAACTGCGGTCAAATGTAAATTAACTGCGCTTATTTAAAATAAAAAAATCATTACTTAAATTCTGCGATTTGTCTTAATGTCGATCCAGTGAGCAACTTAACATTGTTTTCGTGTGTGATGCACGCATGTTTGCTTGCGTTGATTGTTGATTAATCCGTTGATGAATCCGGCATTAAAATCTGTTCATCAAATAATGTTAATCTATTAACCAGCATTTATGAACGATGAGCAATGCATTTGTTACAGAATATTTGAATCTTTGATAATGGTAGGTAATAAAAATACAACAGATGTGTAAGCTCTGGTCCAATAAAAAATATTAACAGATATAACTTTGGATTTTAATTAATGTATTAGTAAATTATAGTTTAAAGGTTGTATCAGCGATTTCTAGCCTAAAACATAAAGTGTCGCTTTCAGCTGAACTTTCTTCACGATCCGCTCGCTGCCTGCCCTATAAATTGTCTGTGAAAAAAACGCGTCTCTCTGGTCAGCCTAGGGTCCAAATATCTTTTACCATTAACTTAAACTCTAAGATTATTAAGATAGTTTAGTTAATTTTAAAAGTGTGGGTTAAAAAGAAAAAAAAAGTTTACGACCTACACTACCAGTTGTATTTGAACAGCGAATAAAGTATGAAGCTCTAGCTCAAATGAAGCTAAGAAGCTGAACAGGGCTGTAGCAGTGTACAAATGCATACCTCATTGTCATGTTCTAGACTATATTTATCTTTAAATTAAAAAATACATTTACCTCCTTAATATTGTGGCAGTTTTTTTCTCTGTGGTATCGGAAATAGTATCGAATATCAATATTTTTTCAAGGTATCGTATCGAAGTTAGAAATTCCAGTATCGTGACAACACTAATATAAAGAATAAATAATAATATAGAAAACTTCAAAAACACAACTTTACCACGTGGCTTGAAATCTCTGTGCTGCGCAGAGTATGTGAGCGGAGTGGAGCAGCAACAATTTCCCCCAGCGCTCCTTGCATTTAATAATCGCTCCGCTCCAGCTCCACTCCTCGCTCACTGATATCAGAAACACCGCTCCGCGTCAGTATGTTTTGTATATAATTCAGTATGTTTGAAATGTAACAGTCCTGTTCATAAAATATAATAAAATAAAATAACAGGAGAGTTTCAAACACTAGTGTGCAATATTTGTTCTGACCACAGCTAATAATTGTCAGCATTAAAAGAGTATTGCTGCTTTATCCAGTGCAAAGTTTGTAATGATCCATCTCTAACACGCTAGCTAAACATGTTTAACATATGATTTCCTGCTTAATGTGCAGTTATATTACGGACCATTGGCATGAATTGTCCATGATGGAGCGGTGGTGGAGCGCTCTTGGAGAGTGTGAAAACCATGAGGCTCCGACTTTTAAAGATTCAAAATCACACCGCTCCACTCCGCGCTCCACTCATACTCTGCTATGCGCGAGTTAGGCATCACTGGCGCTTCCGGGGACCGCACGCATTAAATCTCATTAAACTTTTTTTTTTTTTTTTTTCTAAAGCAGGCCCGAAGCCCGATATGCGTGCAAGTTATGACGTGAAAATTGGCCCGAAGCCCGGCCCCGACGGGCTCGGGCTCAAAAGCACGCTGCCTGGGTCTGGGTTATCAGAGAGCCGGGAGCTGAGATATTCAGCCATTTCATTATCCACCGGCTTTGGCACTGAAGCAACGGATGTATCGTCTTTCCAATCTGCGAATCGGTCTGTGCTTTGCTTTTTGTCCGATCCCGCAGTGTTTTTTTTTTAGCCGCCCATTCCCGCACGCAGCAAAGTTCAAACCGCCCGCTCCGGCGAGATTTGCGTTGGGTCCTAATCCCAATGCAGCCCTCTAATGTGTTCCATGATTTGTTGCGGAATTGTTTAATTTGGTTCATTCACAGTTGTTTTCCGGAATCTATGCGTGCTCTACACACAACCCATAAAAACATGTGACATTTGGATGTGAGATCATCAGTGCAACACTGCCTTTATGGCATTTGGTTCTGGCTTTTGTTCACACAGCACTCATACCCGTAATTTTCCGGAATCAGCGCTCACTGTGAAAGGGGGAAACATTAATGATCCTTCTGAAATATCCTGTTGAGTATCACCAAGCCACAGCAAGCTCTGGGCTAGGCTACAGCATACATGACCGTAGTTACTTAAGGTTGGCCTGGCTGTGTGTCACTCAGAAAACAACAGGCCAATCAGAAGAAAGGCTCCTGAATATATATTCTTAAGGACATCAACAACTTAAATAAACCACCAGAAATGTGTACAATATGGGACCTTTAAGACTTAGCCACAACTCCCTGAAATGGCTCGTTCAAACACACCCCCACTTGTCCACATCACCGGGTGAGTAAATGTGCGTAACACCACCCATATAAATATGAAAAGAAAAAAGGCGTAACTTAACCGGCTGTACTAGTTTTGCAGCGCCATGTTGTGGAGACGCAGTCCGTTTCATTGAATAACTATACATTCTTTGTTTGGCCTTTCAAATACAAAAACAACTATAAATCAGTGTTTTAAGTTATATTTACAACACTGTTCTGGAACAGTGAAATGCAAATATTCGAGTGTGTAATGCGCATTTTACGGAGAACTGTTTCCTGAACCTGGGAGAGCACCTCACAATGCCAGATGTTCACAAAGGGTTAAGGCTATAAAGTGGGCCAATCACAATGTTGCATTAACAGTCTGTGTTTATGACTGACGGCCTCTAAGTACATTTTCATATTTAAAGAATTCAGTACTGGAAACACTTCAGGAATGTCGAAGTCGTCATCTGATTCGTTGAATTAGATCGGATGTCCAGGAGACGCGAGTGTTGCGTTTATTTTTCGGTCCGCTGGGAAACAAAGCGCAGACTGATTTACTCTGTGTTTTGCTAAAATGTGCTTATGCAGATGCCATTGTTGTTATACACATTTATGATGCTCACAAACAAATTACTGACTTACTGCTTGTTCTCCCTCTACTTATTTAACTTTCAATGCTGGTTATTTCAGTGACTGACTGTTGCATGCCCATCTGTTGTTGTGGGGGCATTTCCACGCACCGAAACGTGACGCTGAACGAAGCGAACTGTGATTGGTTGTTTGACATGTCTGTCAAACGGCCTTATGGGCGGGCGGGCCTTGGCCAATCAAAGCCAAGTAGGGCTCGCTGCAGCCTGCGGTGGACATCCAACCCCGCCCACATCCATGTGTGACGTCAGACACCACGCCCACGTCAATGCGTCATTGTGTGACTCCCCTCTCCATCGGTAGCCTTAAAGCGGTGCATTTCAAAATACTTCACGAAATTTATCAATGTAAAGTAGCTCTTTCTAAATTCATGGACATTGATAATACCTGCATTTTCTGAAAACACACATGAGGAAGACTTGTGTCATTTTGCAAGGCAAATATTATAATCATAAACAGAAATTTGCTAAATGCATACCAAAATGTAATTTATTTTTATCAGAAATAGAAGTTTTTAAAAAGTCTTTAAAACAAATGAATACATTTGTTGTTACATTTCACAGAGAACTTTTTTTCTGGTTATGCTCCCACAATATAATTTTTGTATATGTAAGGGAAAAGGAAGAAAATTTGAACTATTGTTTAGTTGTTTCTAGGTTTTAATTTAGTTTTTGTTTATTTATTTACTTTTTATTTATAAGTTTTTTTTTCTCTCTGTATGGTATTAGTTTCCCCTCTTAATACATATTGTATTACTGTATACAGATTAAGCTTGTATTTTGTGTATCTGGATTTCTATTTTTTTTTTTTTCTATTTTTGTAATGTCCAATTATTCTTTAATAAAAAAAAAAAAAAAAAAAAGAATCCCGATGTTGCATGTGTAAGAATGGCGGAAGTATGCTGTATCGGGGATGTAAACAAAACAGTTTGCATTAAATAATACAAATTACAACTAATTACATTCGAACAGCCGGTAAAACGCTTGCTTTGGTTGATTAAAGTTAGGAAAATGGTAATTGGTAATAAAACATTTAAACCTTACCCTATTTGTTTGTGTAATGACATAAATTCACGTTTATTATAATCGATTTTGACATAGCTTAGACAAGATCAGATTAGACGGACAATTAAGTTTTGTTATTGTAAAAGTAACACTTAGCATATTTTCATTTTCATCTAATTCTCTAAAGATATGTCCACAAATGTGAACATTAGGGATGTAACGGTATTGTAAATACCGTCATACCGCAATAACAAATTTTTTCGATACTACCGTGGTCGCATGACTCGATTAAACAATAGATCTTCTGAGAAAAGTTTGCTCAGGCGAATGGAGCGAATGGGAGGTAGCGGGAACTACATTTCCCATCAGCCCAGGTGTGGCCATCATCCTTTGCGGTCTGTTGTCACTACAGACTGTAGCAGCAAGGAAAAGAGATGGAAATGGTCGAACCTGCTCCGTCTGAAGTGCGTATGCGTTACGTATTCTTTTCAGCACCCATGTTAACGGATTAGAGCGTTCACATTGCACGCGGTTGATCTCCGGCAGTACGTCCTAGAAGCGGTGCCTTTGCAGCACTGCAGTGATCGTTTCGGCACCGAGTCTATTTTTTGCTGCGCTGTATGCGCTGAATTAATGTTACAGTGCATTGTTCGCTGTAAAAATGAACATGGATTGACACGGAAATGTACCACAAATGCATATAAATGAAGTCTACTGTGTTTCACACTCAACACGTGGCTTTTTGGCTAGGTTTAAAATAAGGAAAGGTGCAGTTTTAAATAAACTAGGCAACATAATAGATGCACTTGTCCAGGTAGAAAAGTTCTTTAAAGGATTGTTTTTAATAAAGATTTAATGCGAAAGAAAGGCATGAGAGCCTACTGCACTGCAAAAATGCTTTTCTTACTTAGAATTTTGTCTTGTTTCCAGCCAAAATATCTAAAAATTCTTAAATCAAGAAGGATTTTCTAGACAAGTAAAAATTATTGTCTTGTTTTCAGTAAAAACAAGTCAAAATTAAGTGAGTTTTTGTTTAAAACATGCTAAATAATCTGCCAATGGGGTAAGAAAAAAAAAATCTTATTTCAAGCAGACAACTAGATTCAGACAGCTCATTCAGCTAAACTGATTTGACTGTTTTTTTACATGCTTTAATAATTTTTTGTTACTAAAATTGAAATATTTAAGTTTCTGTTTCAAAGTTTACAGATAGATGGCTAATTTGTATGCCATTGATATGTTCAGTGTTCATGTAAACTGTTTAATAAACACTTCTGGCACTTTTTTTGAGTCTCTTCATTAGTTTTGTTTTTCCTGTAAATGATTCAATAAATACCGTACCGTGCCATTCATACCGAGGTATTACCGTACCGTGAAGTTTTGATACCGTTACATCCCTAGTGAACATTGCTAATCATATTATCACTATTTTAATATGTGTTAATACTATTTAATATGTTGGATGTGTGACGTGTTTGAACATGGGCGTGGCCTCTGGCGTCACACTTGGATGTGGGCGGGGTTGGATGTCCACCGCAGGCTGCAGCGAGACGCTACTCATCAAAGCTGCCATGAATTCCAGACCTTCAGCCATCAGTCTGAAGGTCTGGCTACGCAACACTACTATGCGCCAAGAAATGGTATCACAACACACACTTAAGTTATTCGGCCAATCACAAAGCACAGATAGCTGGCCAATCAGAGAACACCTCGGTTTCCATCAACAACGTGTTTTGTAAAAATCAAAGTGTTTCAAAAAGGGAGGGCAGAGAAGAGCAACAATAATGTTCAGTATGTGGAAAATAACATGTTTTTTAAACCTCAAACTGCATAAACACATTGCATCACAACAAATACACAAAATAATGCACTTTTTAGCATCATCATAGGATGCTTAAAAGTGCATAAAAAGTCAATCATAAAATTACTACTGTTTTGAATTTAGAAGCGCAGTTACTGAAAAATATTACGTCTATTGCTTGGTAAGACACATTTGACAACGAAGCACTGAACTTGAGTTAGGAGCAGTGTTGGGTGTAACGCGTTACTAAGTAACGCGTTACTGTAATTAAAATACTTTTCCACTGAAAAAGTAGAGTAACTGATTACTGTTCATTTTTAAGTATTTTAATTACAGTTACGTTTAATGTACTTGCGTTACACTGTAAAATAATTAAACTCGCTGAATATCATTATTTAATTTGATTAATTAATCTTCTAAATGTGAAAGTAAACTCTGCCGCTTTAAAATCGTTGAAGTGCAGGTGCACGTGATTTCGCGCAAGTTTGCTGCATACTCCTATGGTATTCTTAAAGGGGATGTTGGACTCGGCTGAAGCGAGTGGCTGTTTTGCGAAATGGAAATATGCCCATTACTTCGGTTTTCTGAAACAAGCAGACAAGAACATTACAGTAATATGTAAGCTATGTCCTGGGGAGAAAAAACTATCGGCCGCTGCGCTGTCAATAGCACGAGTACTCAAGCACCTGACACGGCAGCATAGACGAACACTTCTGTGTGATCCTTCATATTCGACGGATAAAACTGCGGCAACTCCTGCTAAACAGGCAAAACTTGATTTTACTTCGGTAGCGCAGAAAAGTGTCTGAATGAGCAAGGTTACAGTTCACTTTGTGGAAACACATGACATGATTACAAAAATGGTCAAATGTTTTAAATATTAAAATAATGGATAGTATTATAAAAGCTCCTTGAAATTCTAAATAACATTTTAGATTTGTTTAAATAAAGTAAAACATTTATAGAACTCATTGTTTTAAATTAAGTTTCACGTTTACAGGTTGATACATGTCATTTTTAACTTTTCTTAAGTTTCTTAAGAATAATATATATATTTTGTTATTCTGGAATTGTGTTTCTTACCGAAAGAAGGTTACATTTCTTACAAAAAAGTTTATTATTATAGAATGTTTTCATAGAATGTAATATAGATTATTAAAAAAGCTAAAATGCTAAACTATTTAATGTTTGACTCATGTTTTATTTAATTATCTATTATTTAAAGAGTTTAATTTCTATTTTTTGTCCACTCAAGGTTTATAGGGATTTTAAGAAGTATTTAGTTAAATTACTTATTGAGTATTTAAGTTACTTTTTAGACACAGTAATTAGATAAGTATTTTAAATACAACATTGATGAAGTAATTAGTAATTAGTAATTAATTACTTTTTTAAAGTAACTTACCCAACACTGGTTAGGAGACATGCAAAAATTACTTTCATTAACATTAGTGACATGAAAATCTAATTTTCATATAGAAAATGTATATATTCTACTCTTACTATATGTACCATTATCAACTGACCAACAACTTAAGTGATTATAATTGATGTGCGATTCAGTCGCAAAGTGAAGAAAAGTTTGGCGTTTTGAAAAAAGTTTCTTGATGAAGTGTTGTTTTAAAATAGTTATTTTATCATTTCAAAATATAAAGGAAGTCAAAATGAATGACTAATGAGTCAATAAGTGCGCCTCTGCTGCCATCTACTGGTTATTTTACATAAATGTTTTTTATTACAAAAACATTATTTTGATATATATTGTGTTTGGTCCCATTAAAAATATAATTTAAACTGGATTTTAGAGCTATAAAGTGCTGGAAATAGTTGTATGAAATACTTAAAAGTCATTGAAAAGTGCTTGAATTTCTCTCCCAAAATGTTGTACGAACAAATGTTGGACTATTTCTGCCGCACCACTAAGACTACAGTTAACACTACTGTTCCTGCATCAGCCTTGTTTGATCTGTTCATAAAAGAATTGAGTAACACTTTCTTTGAAACACGTATTTATAATGCATTTTAAGAGTATTCTTACTGCATTATATTGAATGCATAATGCATTATAAAAAAAAAACTTATAGTATGTTGTATCATCTCAATAGTATAAATAAGAACTGTTTTAATGTATTATAATATTTACTTATTTGTGGTTATAGCTTTTAAGGCTATGATTAACTCCTCATAGTAATAACGTATTATAAGTCTCAGTCTTAGACAGTTTTTGAGAACTAACTCTGCAACTGCATGTCAGCTAGCAGTAATTATTATTAGTATTATGTAATACTACATAATATGAAATGAAATATATTCAAACACTGTATTTTGAAGGTTCCCCAAAAGACAAACTGATATGTAACTTTGCAAGTATGTGAATCTACTACCTAGCCTCACCTTAATCTAAGTTTACTAATAATCTAAAAAGTGTTAGTTGACATGTAGTTGCAAAGTTGCTCCTAGTCAATAGACTAGGGGGACCATCCAAATAAAATGTAATATAATGTAAAATAAATAAATAAATAAATATATAGGCTAGAGCTGCACGATTAACCGCACGATGTTGTGAGGTGCGTTTAGTCAATGAAGCCGGCACTTTGATTAGTAGTAAATCTCCATCACGTGCGTTCAGCTGGAGCGGCAATTAATACACAGAGACGTAAATCACTGACAAGCTACGCCAAATCGCGTTCAAAATCGCATTCGATTTTGAGCGCGATTTGGCGTAGCTTGTCAGTGATTTACGCCTCTGAACGCTCCAGCTGAACGCAGCTGAACGCACGTGATGGAGATTTACTACTAATCAAAGTACCGACTTCATTGACTAAACGCACCTCACAACATCGTTCGATTAATCGTGCAGCCCTAATATAGGCTATGTATATATATGTAATACGATATATTCCATTTTAATTGTGTCAGTATTATTAAAGCTTTGAAAGCCTGATGTACCACAAACAATCATTAAAGATGAAATGAAGATTAAAAACCTACCTTCTTGTTCCTCATGTTTTATTCTCAAAGGTTCTGGTTCCTGTTTTATTCTCAAAGGTTCTGGTTCCTCCAGTTTTATTCTCAAAGGTTCTGGTTCCTCCAGTTTTATTCTCAAAGGTTCTTGTTCCTCTTGTTTTATTCTCAAAGGTTCTGGTTCCTCCAGTTTTATTCTCAAGGGTTCTGGTTCCTCCAGTTTTATTCTCAAAGGTTCTGGTTCCTCCAGTTTTATTCTCAAAGGTTCTGGTTCCTCCAGTTTTATTCTCAAAGGTTCTGGTTCCTCCAGTTTTATTCTCAAAGGTTCTGGTTCCTCCAGTTTTATTCTCAAAGGTTCTTGTTCCTCCAGTTCTATTCTCAGAGGTTCTGGTTCCTCTTGTTTTATTTTCAAATGTTCTGGTTCCTGTTTTATTCTCCAGGTTTCTAGTTCACTCATGTTCTCCTCACTCTCCACTTTAACAAACATCTTCACAGCAGCAGATCTCAGTTCAGCTCAAACCTCTCCAGATATTCCTGCTCACTTCCAAACCTAGTCACAGCTGTGAGGATGAGAATATTACAGGTATTTAGGCTACTGACCGGATTCAAAAACGGTATTTTTCTATTTACAGAAACTTCATTTCTCACAGACTGAACTAAAACCGAATCACAACAAAACAACAGAGAGCAGTGAAAAAAATCTTCTTCTTCTTAGGTTTAATGGTGTTTATCAAACAGAAGTGTGTGTGTTAGTGCCACCCGCTGGACTGGAGTGTGAAGCGCCAAAAGGAGGGAAAATAATGCGGGGATATTACTGTGCGTGTACAAGGTGCGCTATTTTTTATTTTTATTTTTAAAGCCGATCTGCACAAAAAAATGAAAATTACTTCAAATTAAGACTCATATAATGGTATTTGATCGGCATCAACAGTCTTTGTGAGTGAATATTAAAGGAGAGAAAAAAAGAGAATAATATGCTTTCCTACAATATACAAAAAAGTATTTAACCCACAATGCCCCAACCTCAATCTACAGTTTAACTGAGTCCCTACAGGATGGACAAGTACAAAAACATTTGTTTCTAACTTTAGATTGAACAGAAAAATGTGTCTACCCTTGATTTCCTTTTGCCATCCTCTCTGCCATTCATTTATTAAACTTGATTATGAACTTTTCTGCATCTTGGCAAAAACCATGTCAACAAATTTAACTGTTACTCCTCATCTTCCCTTTTAACAGTGAACAGTTAAGTTTATAAATACAAGATACAAAGTGCATTCATTAAAAAGTATAATTGTGTACTATCAGTGTTATGATTTTAGTGAAGTTACAAGTTTTGAAACCAAAATACGAGCAATATTTAGTTAGACCTGTAGTAAACTCAGAAGAGAAGATCAGGAGACTCTTGATTGAGATGCTACTGTGTGTCACTGCAGTCATCCAGACTGACTAAAGACTCAATCACTGTAGTTTTATTCAGATTTCAGGATCATCATTAGAAGATAAAATATGCAAAGGATGTAAACAGTTACAGGAATTTGCCCAGATTTACAGCGACTCTAATCCAATCAGCAGAACTATAGACTCATTATCACAGAGATCAGGGAAAGTCTCACCTTCAGCCTCTGCATTCATATTTAACTCAGATATTGATCAGAAACAAAGACACCAATTAAAGAAATGAGGCAGAAACATCAACAGCCAATAAAGACAAAAGATGACACTTACTATGATTTCATATTCACACACTCCTAAAGCTAAATATATTAATTTAAAACGAACTGCTCACATCCTTGAATACTGTGTTTAAGCTTGTGGTCTGAGAGCTTTGTCTTCATCTGTAAGAACGGCCTCCTGAAATCTAAATAAACTCCAGTGATTGAGTGCTTTAGTCAGTCTGGATGACCACAGCGACACACAGGACCAGCTCAAACAAGAGTCTCCAGGGGTCCGTTCTTCGTACCTCGCTTACTACATCCAAGATCAAATGACACATCCAAGATCAAATCATCGCGCTAACTATGAGCTCGCTATTCCGGTTCTCCGAACGCACCTGTTGTTGATGATTAGTATAGCTGGATGAAGTTATTTGAGATCACTGGGTGGCTTAAAAGGGGCTACGTATCGATAGTAGAAACATTGATGGGCAACTCTTTGATTGGTCGGCGAACATGACAAAGGAGCTCGCTCAGTATTTTTCTGCAGCAGAGCAAGAACTCTTGATTGAGGGATTTCAGGAGTTTCAGAGTTTATTTAAAACGCAAGGGAACACTGCAAAGGCTGGAAAAGCAAGGAGAGAGGGCTGGCAAAAAGTAGTGAACACATTAAATGCGTTAATGCTGCCCCGGTTACATGTTTTTTCCTTGATATGTTATTTTATTTATTTTTTTATTTTTTTATACACTACCGTTCAAAAGTTTGGGGTCAGTAAGGCTTGTAATAGTCTTTAAAGAAGTCTTTTATACTCATTATTTGATTAAAAATACAAAAAAAAACAGTAATATTGCAAAATGTTTTTACAATATAAAATGTTTTATTATTATTATTATTATTATTATTATTTTAACATACTTTAAAATAGAATTAATTCCTGTGATGATAAGCTGAATTTTTATCAGCTATTACTCCAGTCTTAAGTGTCACATGATCCTTCAGAAATCATTCTAATATGCTGATTTATTATTAGAATTATCAATGTTGGATAATATCAACAGTTGTGCTGCCAAATTTTTTTTGGAACCTGTGATATATATAAAACAATGTAAATTATTTATTATTAACTTTTAATACATTTTTAATTATTAACTTAATACATCCTTGGTGAATACAATTATTAATTTCTAAAAAAAAAAAAAAAAAAAACATTTACTGACCCCAAACTTTTGAACGGTAGTATATATTCACATATATTTATATGCAATTTCTTGCAAGACACTTTTCTTTTCCCACGTGAGTCAGTCCGCGTCAGTCGTGCTCTTTAACCAATCAGATGTGACTTCGCCATTTCAACCAATCATAACCCGCCAGGAGCGCAGCCTAAATCCTGTTTACATGAAATAAACCTGCTCCAGAGCAGGTTTAAGCTTGCGCACCTGTTGCTATGACAGCAAGTCCAGGATGAGCTTCGAAGAACCGAGCGATCCAAGATCATGCCAAATCGTCAACAATCAAATCCAGCTAACTTAGTTAGCGAGGTACGAAGAACGGACCCCTGATCTTCATTTTCCTGCAGGTGTATTAAAGGTATTTTGTTTTCAAAACTTCTAACTTCACTAAAATTATAACACTAATACAACATGACATATTAGATTTTTTTTCTGATGGATGTACTTCTAGTTAAAGTTTCTAATAAACTGTTTATTGTGTCTTTATTAGCCAAACTTTTCAATGTTAACAAAAGAAGATGTTATGTTAAATGTTAAAAAAAGAGGAGTAACAGTTGAATATGTTTTTGCCAATTAACGAAACTGAAAAGGTCATAATCAATGGACTATTTTCCTTTTAAATTTGCCATCACACAACCTTGGTAAACGTTACACAGCAGCATTGACTAGTTTAATGTGAATTTAATGGCAAGGTATATAAACAGAAAGCATAGTCTTATAAATGAACATTAATAAAGAATATTATTAATAGATCTACAATGTTAGTAACTTTAGAAAAGCATCATCACATGAGTACGAAATTCTATTCTATATACAACATTTCTATGATATATTTGTGATTCTAGAGAGCAGTGCACCAATGGGACTTTTATTTTGCTCTGGTGATGTGACGTCATAAAGATGCGCCGAGCTCCTCGTCTGTTTGTGATTCACCTGAAGAAAGGTTTGTGCTTTTAAAGTTTTTAAACCAATGGACATTGTTGCGTTTTTAAAGCGTTTTTACAAGCTATGTAAAATAAATCATCCTTATTAAATATAACGTTGAAATTTTTTATCCAGTGTTACTGAAGACGTTAGCCTTTAGTAACAGCCTTTAGTCTCATTTCGCTCTCTCATGAATCAATCGTGTGATGATAAGAAGTGATGAGAGAAACTGAGAATCCGAATCATTTGAATCAAATCATTTGTGAAATGATTCAGTGATTCGATCCAGCGGCATGCGGACTACAAACGACAACAACAAACACAAACGAATGAATCACAACCGAGAATGATTTCATGAAAGTGTAATATTTTAGATATGAAAAAACAAATAATTTAGTACCAAATATAAATAGCCTAAAATTATAATCGAAATATGAACCTTTGGTGTTATTTGTATATATTTTATAATTTTTATATATAAGTCTATTAACTCTCTGACTGTCTTTCCAGGGCACTGACTACTGAACTAGGAGCTGATTGAGACTCACCCAGAGATTGAGTTTGCATTGATTTTTCTATTATGTATTCTCATCTTAAACAGGACACAGTGTACAAACACACAGAAAAACACCTGGGGCCCGTTTCAGAAAGGAGGTTAAGTGAAAACTCTGAGTATGTTAACCCTGAAATGAGGGAAACTCTGGGTTTTCGGTTTCAGAATGGGAGGTATGTTAAACCTGAGAAAGCAGAGTAAGTCAAGCCCGTTTCTGAAAGAGAGGTAACTTATACTCAGAGTCAATTACCATGGCAACTTACTCTGTGAACCTAACCTGGTCGGGAGCAGGTTTTCTTCGGTAAACCCAGAGTTTCTTTCGGTCTCCTCCCCCTTTTTAAAGCGCAAGTGATGTTTAAATACATCATTCATTCATTTATGCTTCAAAAATGCTTTTCTTAATGAGTGTTTTGGAATGTAAATTTAGTGCATTTTACTTAAAACATGAAAAATAATCTTAATGCAACTGGAAACAAGATTATTTTTCTTACCCAATTGACAGATAATATTCAAAATAAGAAAAATACACTTAAAAGATTAAATAAACACCTTACACTGTACACTGTAAAAAAATATATATATAAAAAATGAAATAAAGTGCAAAAACAATAATTTTACAGAGAGAAGTTTTTACAGAAAAAAGTTATTTTACAGATTTTTCGTTGTTTCAATTATGATATTTAACTTTAATTTTAAATTTTTTGTTTGGCAGACACAGCTTCCAGTCATTTGACCGTTTTTTTACGGGACCTATTTTACAGTATAAAACCTTTATTTTACAAAATTTCCCTTGTTTCAGTTACAATATTTTACTTAACTTTGTGGTTTTTGTTTGGCAGCTGTATCTGCCAGTGGTTTGACTGTTTTTTTACAGTGTAAAACCCTTATTTGACAGATTTTACCTAGATTACTACAATAAAAGCACTAAATGTTCTACAGAGAAACACTGTTATTTTACAAATCATTAAAATAAAAATAAAAAACCTTCAATAAAGTTTCAAAGCATGCTCAAGGTGGAAAATGGACAGTTTTATTTAAAAGACAAAATACAAAGTCTTTACAAATGCCATATAAAATGTACATTTTAAATTTTTAGCTTTTTTTTAAGAAATACAGCACAATTACATTTAAAATACTGTGCTCATGAAGAACATGGAACAGTTTCATCAGAATGTTTAATTAAATATATATTCAACTTAAGACAACTTCACTTGCAGAGAAAATATGTCCTGATAATTTACTCACCCCCATGTAATCCAAGATGTTCATGTCTTTCTTTCTTCAAAAAAAAAAAAAAAAGTAAAGTTTTTGAGGAAAATATTCCAGGATTTTTGCATATAGTGGACTACAATGGGTTGAAGTTGAAGTTTCCAGTGACCCTTATTCCTTGGCTGGGATCATGTAGAGCCCTCTGAAGGTGCATTGAAACCTGTTGGCTCCCATCGAAAATTGGAGAAAAATCCTGGAATGTTTTTTTTCAAAAACCTTTTTGACAGAAAAAAGAAAGACATTTTGATTTAAGAATCTTTAGATTTTTTTTTTTTTAATTGGAAACAACAAGACAATACTAAGTAAGAAAATCATTTTTAGGTGCATTAATTTATTGCACATATTTTCATCATGCAGACACTGTCAAAGTGACAAAAATGGCATGTCCTTTCATAAATAAGATTATTATTTATCATATAGTATAGGGTTATTTTGATTAGACATGTGTATTTATTTGACCTGTGTCATTTTTAAATGGTAGTCAGAGCACATTAGTACAGACAGAGCGGTAAAGAAAGTGTGCCTTGCTCTAATGCTCTTTCTGAGAATTTTAGTGTCATTGCCTACTGAGCACAAAGCCATCAAATATGAAGCTGATTGCTGTATGGAATGGAAGAATGGCAGATGAAAATGTATAATATATATATATATATATATATATATATATATATATATATATATATATATATATATATATAACCACCACCACAGCTGTTAAATTTACTAGGTCATCTTTTTTTCCTATAAATGCACAAATGCAACTTTTATTCTTTTTTTTTTCATGTTGGATTTTAATATTCTTCCAATACTTCCATCTCCCCTTCATCTGTTCTTCATCTTTTTGCGAGCTTTCAAGCTGTTGGCTTTATTTCATTACTCTAATTAAGAAATGCAACCGTTTGGATTAGAGAACATTTCATTTTGTGAAAGAGCATTAGACTATGTGGAAAAAGCTGCTGCAAAGTGAAATTAGACACATAATTGTTTTTTTTATATGACATATTTTAATGTCAAATATTTGTAAAATCATGTAGCCTACACTCATGAACCCTTTAAACTTAAAGCTTTACCTGGTTGAATTATGTTTACTTCCATGTTTAGCTGTTTTCTTCTTCTAATTATTATTTTTTATTTTATTTTATTTTATTTTATTTTTTTGCCTGTTTGATACCATGAAAATTAATAGTTCAGTAACTTACCGTTCTGCCAGTTTTTACCTTTGATATTCTAATTATTAATAATTAAATAATTATATTCTTAATAATTATTAAGAATTAAAGTTAAGCATTGGCTCGAAATATGCAGAGGTCTTTTTGGCGGGAGTGGTTGCCATGGTGAATCATAATTTCAGAGCTCCATTGATCAGGGCTTTTCATAGTCAAGCTGCAAGCACTAAACTCAGAGTCAACCTACTCAGAGTGGATTGAACTAACTCATTTCAGCTGTTCTGTAACCGAAAACTCAGAGTTTCCCATCTCAGGGTAAGTCAACTCAGAGTTCAAGTTTTAACTCAGAGTTGGTTGAACCTCCTTATTGAAACAGGCCCCTGGAGAATCAACAGAGATCCACGTGACACTATTACAAAGATGGCGTTTATTAAGGAGGAGAGTGAAGACATGAAGATTGAAGAAACATTCAGAGTCACACATGAAGATACTGAGGAACAAACAGGTTGGTTTTTATTCTCAAAGCTGAACTCATTCATTTGGTCCTTATTAAAATGTCCAGCTCTATAGAAAAAAAACATATTTTGTGTCAGTGTTGGGTGTAACGCGTTACTAAGTAACGCGTTACTGTAATTAAAATACTTTTCCACTGAAAAAGTAGAGTAACTGATTACTGTTCATTTTTAAGTATTTTAATTACAGTTACGTTTAATGTACTTGCGTTACACTGTAAAATAATTAAACTCGCTGAATATCATTATTTAATTTGATTAATTAATCTTCTAAATGTGAAAGTAAACTCTGCCGCTTTAAAATCGTTGAAGTGCAGGTGCACGTGATTTCGCGCAAGTTTGCTGCATACTCCTATGGTATTCTTAAAGGGGATGTTGGACTCGGCTGAAGCGAGTGGCTGTTTTGCGAAATGGAAATATGCCCATTACTTCGGTTTTCTGAAACAAGCAGACAAGAACATTACAGTAATATGTAAGCTATGTCCTGGGGAGAAAAAACTATCGGCCGCTGCGCTGTCAATAGCACGAGTACTCAAGCACCTGACACGGCAGCATAGACGAACACTTCTGTGTGATCCTTCATATTCGACGGATAAAACTGCGGCAACTCCTGCTAAACAGGCAAAACTTGATTTTACTTCGGTAGCGCAGAAAAGTGTCTGAATGAGCAAGGTTACAGTTCACTTTGTGGAAACACATGACATGATTACAAAAATGGTCAAATGTTTTAAATATTAAAATAATGGATAGTATTATAAAAGCTCCTTGAAATTCTAAATAACATTTTAGATTTGTTTAAATAAAGTAAAACATTTATAGAACTCATTGTTTTAAATTAAGTTTCACGTTTACAGGTTGATACATGTCATTTTTAACTTTTCTTAAGTTTCTTAAGAATAATATATATATTTTGTTATTCTGGAATTGTGTTTCTTACCGAAAGAAGGTTACATTTCTTACAAAAAAGTTTATTATTATAGAATGTTTTCATAGAATGTAATATAGATTATTAAAAAAGCTAAAATGCTAAACTATTTAATGTTTGACTCATGTTTTATTTAATTATCTATTATTTAAAGAGTTTAATTTCTATTTTTTGTCCACTCAAGGTTTATAGGGATTTTAAGAAGTATTTAGTTAAATTACTTATTGAGTATTTAAGTTACTTTTTAGACACAGTAATTAGATAAGTATTTTAAATACAACATTGATGAAGTAATTAGTAATTAGTAATTAATTACTTTTTTAAAGTAACTTACCCAACACTGTTTTGTGTAACATTAAACACAGTATCTACTTTTGATTAGAAAACAATGAAAGCGGTATCTGACAAAAAAAATGTTATTTTGCTTGAAGCAAACAATGACACTTCAGTTTTTAACTTGACATTTGTTTTATTAAGTGATTTTTCTGCTATCATCAAAAGTGTGATATTAAAATGTAAATAGCAGTGAATGTTCATTACAACAAGCAATAAATAATCATATTTCAGAAACACCAGCTTGTAGCTTGTTAACTGAAAATGCAGGACAGTCACATAGTAGTGCATTACAATAGTCCAGTCTAGACGTCATGAATGCATCAACTAACTTTTCTGCATCTGAAACAGGTAACATGTTCTGTAATAGTTACTCATTTTGTATTTTAAATATGAAATGACGTTACATGTACTTTGTTACTCTCCAACTCTGGAGCCAAACAATAAAATAGAAACCGAAAATCTCTCATCGTAACCTTTGTGGGTTTAATTAGGAAATATTTCTTACTTGAATGCTGCTTTTAAATTCTCTAACGTGAAGATGAACATGGAAGATTATGTGTGGGTTTTTTAAAAGGAGTGTTTTTTTATCATTATATAGTAGTTGTGATAAAAGCACAACAATATACATGTTACAAATAATTGTTTTTATTTATAGCTATAATTAATGATTAAAATTGGAAGGAAATGTGTTTAATAGAGACAGATCACCAGCAGTATTTGTATCAATGAGACTGGTAACAATTGGCTACTTGGTAAAAAGATGCCAATAAGCCACATATTTTAAATGTACAATCTTTATGTTTTCTTACATTAATTTGAAGATTCAATGTGAAATTGTTTATTGTCAAATAGTTTTTTAATTAATTGACAGCATTAGTCTAAGTGTTTTGATGTCTGTTGCTTCGTGCCTTTAAACTGCTGTTTACTTACATTTTTCTTATTTGACCTCAGACCTGATGGCACTGAAAGAGGAGAGTCAAGAACTCAATGAAACAGAAGAGAAAGATCAAAATGAGAAACATGATTTCAAAACTGAAGAAAAATCAATTAGTTGCTCACAGAATAAAAAAACATCCTCACCAGAAATAAATCAAAAAACACAAAGTACAAACCTTAATTCTAACATGAGAATTCAGACTGGAGAGAGACCTTACATTGAAAAGAAGCCGGTAATATGCCCTCAGTGTGGAAAGAGTTTTACAAAGAAAAAAAACCTTACTGTCCACATGAGAGTTCACACTGGAGAGAAGCCTTTCATTTGCAAACTGTGTGGGAAGAGTTTTACACAGAAACAAAACCTTACTGTCCACATGAGAATTCACACTGGAGAGAAGCCTTACTCCTGCAAACTCTGTGGGGAGAGTTTCTCACGAAAAGGAGTTCTTGAGACTCACATGATAATTCACACCGAAAAAAAGCCGTTCATATGCCCTCAGTGTGGAAAGAGTTTTACAACGAAAAATAACCTTACTGTTCACGTGAGAACTCACACTGGAGAGAAGCCTTTCATCTGTAAACTGTGTGGGAATAGTTTTACACAGAAACAATACCTTACTGTCCACATGAGAATTCACACTGGAGACAAGCCTTTCATCTGCTAACAGTGTGGGAAGAGTTTCTCACGAAAAGGTGTTCTTGAGACTCACATGAAAATTCATACCGATAAGAAGCCATTCATATGTCCAGAGTGTGGAAAGTGTTTTACACTGAAAGGTACGCTTGATAACCACATGAAAATTCACACTGGAGAGAAACATTTTACCTGCCCTCAGTCTTGATGTTCACTTGAGCATTCACACTGGAGAGAAACCTTACACCTGTGAACAGTGTGGAAAGAGTTTCACGCATAAAGTAAACCTTAAGGTTCACATGACAGTTCACACTGGAGAGAAACCGTACAAGTGTCTTCAGTGTGAGAAGAGTTTCACATGTCAGAGCAACATGAAACATCATTTGCAAACTCATTCTGGAAAGGAACTGCCATTTTCTTCAATGCAAGAAGTTTAGAAAAAGGAGCAATTTCTAGAATCATCTGCTCATTCATTTTGAAAGACATTCAAGTGTAGTCAAAGTAATAAAAACATTTTCCATCACACTTACAGATATGTTAAAAATCATGCAAATGTCAGACTTTGTCTGTGTTCCTTGTTCAAGAGTGTAATGAGAAAAAAGCTGTGTGAAATCAAGGATGTTCACACCAAAGCTAAATGTGGGATACATTTGATCACTTTCATGCATCCTTCATCTCTTTTTGTTTATCATAAGGCTTTTTTTTTGTACTGTGGCCATACCTGATCATCTGCTTTACTGTAATTTCAAATATTAAGTGATTGCAGTAGATTCCCTCAAAGTGTGACTATGACGAGTATGTCACTCAATTGCATGTGTGGATTTCTCTGTATCAAAATATTAGACAAACTTTGACCTTGCTGGGAAAAGCAACAATGTAACTGGAAGATTATAAATTAATTGACATAAACTGAACAAAATGACTTGTTCCCATTGATTTTAAAGGTCCACTGAAGTGCCTTGAAACACGCAGCGTTATTCTATGTGGTGACGTACTTTTAAAGGTTGTATCAGCGATTTCTAGCCTAAAACATAAAGTGTCAATTTCAGCTGACCTTTCTTCACGATCCGCTCCCTGCCTGCCTCATAAATTGTCTGTGAAAAAAACGCGTCTCTCTGGTCAGCATAGGGTCCGAGATATGCCAAAAAAACAATCGGCACTACCAACCGTTCCACACAAAAACAAACAGTGTTCCAACCAATCAGCGTCAGGGGTTTGGTGTTGTGGACTTTCGCTCCGCCTCACTCACATCCCAGCACCAGTAGGAAAGTCCACAACACCAAACCCCTGACGCTGATTGGTTGGAACACTGTTTGGTTATGTGTGGTGTGTTGATAGCGCCGATTGTTTTTTTGGCATATCTCGGACCCTAGGCTGACCAGAGAGACGCGGTTTTTTCACAGACAATTTATGGGGCAGGCAGCGAGCGGATCGTGAAGAAAGGTCAGCTGAAATTGACACTTTATGTTTTAGGCTAGAAATCGCTGATACAACCTTTAACTGAAACAAAAACATATCGCCCAGCCCCGCCCACTAATTTTGAATAGCCAATAGCTCTCCATTAATATCTGCTCGGGCAAGATCCATTGAGCTCGGTAAAGCCGCATTTGTAAGCTTATGACAGCCACAGACTAATAAATTACCGCACAGATTCAATATGAAACTTGCTAAAACCAAATAGTGATCATAATCATGCTGAGGCTGTGTAATTTAATACATGCTGTCCGTACATATGAGCGCATATGATCTGCTCCGGGTTAATGCGTCTCTGTGTAGGGGGCGGGACTGTAAGTTTTGAATGCCCATATCTTGTAAACGTGAATTTTGTCTTTGTTTTGCAGCACACTAGTTTATAGATAACCTTAAGGCTAATATATTCATACTAAAAGCCAAAAAACTTTAATTTTGATTTCAGGGGGACTTTAAGTGTATTTTAGCTAATTGTTTAGTTGATCTCAATTTACTGTTGTAATATCTGTTTACGTTTATGGACTTTATCAGAAGCATTGAAATATTATACTAGGTTTGTGCAGGTCTGTTTTTTAATCTGCACAGTTCATTCTTTGTTGTACTTTCAGTAGCCTGTATGTACAGTAAATATTATTACTATTTCCTTTATAATTCATTTGCTACAATAAACAATCCTAAGCAGTTGGCCTTCATTCATTTTCTTGTTAATTATACATTAAAGAAAGTATTTTTAAAAAATTGATTAACCAGTTGTATTCAGCAGTAACACATTTTCATACCCCTCCTCCATCTATGCACAAATAGCTTCTCATCAGCCGATTTTATTTATTTTCTTTTGGCTACCCAGCCAAGCTACATTATACAACTCATAACTTTAAGCACATACTTCAAACACTTCTCATTCATTCTCATTTGCACAGCATTTTTTCTGTTGCCAAATTACACAGTTCGGTCATACACTGTTCACACAGTGTGTAAAACTTTTCACTCTTTGCACTTTCAGCCACTACAATCTCAGTACTTTAAGAACCTATCAGCTCTTGTCTTGATTTCATGATGTGGTCCACTTATTTTTGTACAGCTTATAGCCTTATATCACTTTTACCTTCATTGTGTCACGACTATATGCAACACAGAGGTTAGAATTAAATGAAAGTTCTTTAATAAAATCCACAAACGGTAATCAGGGGAACATATATCCAATACAATATAAAGACATTTAAGACAAACAGAAACAAATAAAGGTGAAAAATAAGGCAAAATCAGTCTGTAAACTTGATATAACTCCCCTTTCCCAGAGGGTACATCTCACGCAGTAACATAATCAACTGGGGAGGGGGATTGGCCCCCTGGAGGCTGCTAACTGAGGGAGACATAGAAGGTCTCTAGGGTAAATCAAGGACCTCAAAGAGCCATGGCAGATCAGTGAGCTTTGGGAGCCAAGACAAATCAGGGTACTCTAGGGGCCATGGTGGATCAGAGAGCTTGGGGGAGCCGTGACAGATCAGCGTACTCAAGGGGCCTTGACAGATCCAGGTGCTGCCCGGGGGGCCATGGTGGATCAGGGTGCTGCTTGGGGGGCCATGGTGGATCAGGGTGCTGCCTGTGGGGCCATGGTGGATCAGGGTGTGGCTTGGGGGGCCAGGGTGGATCAGGGTGCTGCTTGGGGGGCCATGGTGGATCAGGGTGCTGCTTGGGGGGCCATGGTGGACCGGGGAGCCATGGTGCATCAGGGAGCTGTACAGACAGTTCGGGGAGCCATTGTTGAATTACAAAAGCTCGGGAAGCCTTGGCGGAGCAAACCGTTTAGGAAGACATGGTGGATCATGAAACTTGGAAAGCCATGGCGGAGCAGCCTATATGGCCTTGGCCTCAGCACTCAGCCCGGCCCTTAACCACTTACCAAACTGACATTCAATTCACTTTTAAGGCGAGACACGGCAGGCAAAAACATCGTTTTTTTTTATTGGTCAATTTTGAGATTTTTGGATATTTGTCTTCAATAACATGTCTTCTTTTAGACTTGTGTTGAAAAAAAGTCCGAAATACACATTTAGTTCTTTATTTTACTGCACTTTGTCTGTTTGCGTCTGTAGATTTCTCATAAATTCAACAAAAGTTGGCGTTCTAAATCAACATGCTGCTCCGCGATCTCTGCCTGTACCCAGTCATCACGTAAACTGCTGGAAAGCTCTCTCTCTTCTGTACAATGCTGTCGAATCCAAATATGGTCATTTCCTTTTTATCAGCAACCAATCGTGAAAGTACAAGAGGGGATTTAACTCTAAATGCGCAATCTCATTGGCTGAAGATAATTTCTGACAACGTGATTCGTTCAGAATCGTCACATGGTATGCTTTGACGCTTCCTTGTTTGGTTTAGCTTTCCGCGGGATCTTTTGAGTGAATGAATGAAAATGACTTCGCGTCAATCCTCGAAAAGAGTACAGCAGTTGTCACTTGCAAGGGGGAAAAGAAAAATTAGTGATGGACTACCTAGTGAAATGCCCTCAGGAAGCGCATCTGAACGTAAGCTGTCGATGGGAAACCAGGGTGGTTTAGATATAAGCCAATCTATAAATAAAGTGCACTCTACACAACAGTGGCTGCTTGTTCATGTTGCGCGACTGAATGAGCTGATTGGTGATTTAACTTGTCCGAATTGTGGTATGTCAGGGCTAAAAATTAATATAGATCCACAGAATCAAGGGTTCTGTAGCAGTTTATTGCTCGTGTGACGCGGCAGCAGAGGAATCGAGAGACATTGGATCCATGTGCAACAGTTTATTATAAACAGACAAATCAAACAGGCTTAGGTCAACAACGGCAGACTGGTGTGGTGAAGGTAAATCCAGAAGATAAGTCAAAGTCCATGCAAAGGGGTCGAGGCAGGCTGAGATCAATAGCAATAGTCCGTAGAGAGAGCGTGGGTCGATAAAGGGCAGGCAGAAGAGGTTCACACACAGTAGATACAGTCCGGTTGGCAGCAGTAAGACAGTCCGATGAAAAACGCTCAGGATTGGGTACATAACCGACAAAACTTCGCAATGAAAGAGCTGGCGTGGCACGCTATTATGGCCGCCATAGAGGAAGTGAACCGGGTACCCCGAACCGGAAGTGAGCGTTCCCAGGTACGGGATTATGGGTAACGTAGTCAATACTCAGGTGAGGGTTCCCGCTGACGCGGGACAGAGGGAGCCACAGAGACCGCGCTTGTGACAGCTTGAGTGCTGTCTGTGTAAAGATGACAAGTACTGCAGGAGCGTGTCATTATGTTGTGTTGCGGTGGTCAGTTTTACTTTTACAGTACAGATTTCTGTGTGCTGTATCTATAAAAACAAAAATGAACAGTTATTGATACAATACACATTTCATTTTAGCGGCAGAAATTGAGAGAGGTGTTGAGTCACTTCACAGGACCAGGGAGCAGGTCAGGCAGGCCTATGCAGATACTGATGCAGATGTGGCAGAGATGCTGAGAGAGGATGCAGATGCGGTGATAAATATCAGTGTGTCTTTTGATGGCACTTGGCAGAAAAGAGGGTTCACATCACACTATGGGATCGGGGTGGGCATCGATATTTTTACGAGACTGGTGATCGACTTTGAGGTTCTATCCTCCTATTGCCATGCTTGTGCCCTTAAAGAAGCTGCCAGGCATAAGGGAAAAATTACAGATGAGGAAATTGACAGCTGGAGAGAAACGCATGACTGTGCACAAAATTTTAGGGGCTCAAGCAAGGCTATGGAGCAGGAGGCAGCGAAAAGGATGTGGGCCAAGTCTGTGAGTCGCCACCAGCTGAGATACATTCAGATGCTGTCAGATGGGGACAGTGCTGCATTCAGGGAGGTGGTATCCCTCAACCCATACCCTGGGCATGAGGTAGTAAAATTAGAATGCATCAACCATGCCCATAAGCGTATGGGCACAGCACTACGAAAATTAAGTGCTGAACGCAAATTGGGGGGGAAGGGTCTGAGAAAATTAACGGCCAAAAAATGTAAAACATTACACAATTATTACAGGGGGGCAATTTTAAATAAACAGGGTTCCATAGAGAAAATGAAAAATGAGATCTGGGCTGGTCTCCTCCATAGTATGTCCTGTGACGAAGTCCCCTTGCACACCAGGTGCAACCTGTCCTGGTGTTGGTATAGGAGGGCGGAGGAAATTGGAGAAACTCCAGAGAGCCACAGGCTCCATGCAGGAAACTTTTTGTCTCGGGAGGTGGGCCAGAAGCTGATACCTGTATACCACCGCATGTCAAAATGCGAATGAGTGCCTCAACTCCGTCATTTGGGCCCGGTGTCCAAAAACAGTGTTTGTAGGTAAGAGTAGAGTTGAGGCAGCTGCAAGTATGGCCATTTCAGCTTTTAATGAGGGGGCCTCTGCCATGCTTGCCATTATGGATAAGTTTTGGCTGGAAAGCACTGTCATTACCGTCACCACCATCAGGGAATCCGATATGCTGAGGATCACAAAAGCTGAATCCATCCAGTCTGAGAGTGTAAAACGTTGCAGAAAGACTCTGAGCACAGCTGAAAAGGCATCAGCAAGAGAGGGGTAAGGGGCCTACATATGGTGCAGGCACGGTGAGCTAGGCTTTCAACCCTTTATGTGAACTTTGTGTTCCTATGGACATAGATGACTAGAGTTGCAGTTCTGTTGATAAGTTTGTGTCTGTATTTGTGGTTCCCTGTGGTTAGTTGAAGATCTTGTTTGGCAATGTTGTTTTATTCAATAGTCATTGTTCCTGGTTTACATTGTTATAAACAATTACTTGGCCAGTTGTTTTGCTTGTTAGCAATGTTTTCGTATAAAAATGTGTGGAATTTTTACAATATAAATCTTTAAAGCCCATTTTCTCAAAATGACTTTTCTCTCATACTCCAAGTCCGAAATCTCCACTTCAGTAGCACCTATATACACCAAACTTTTCAGTCTTGTACCTAGTTATATTATGGAGACAATTACAGGGGAATTTGTAAATATATTATTCCTAGCCTGATTTCTATAACATTTTATTCCAAAAAACATGGCGAAAATAAATTTTTTAAGGCTATTGACAGTATATTCTGATTTACAGGATAACAAAAGTAGATATCCATAAATCCCTCTGTAATTTTTTCGCATCTAATATGTGAACACAATGAAAAAATAATTTTGAACCTGGCTTTATCCAATTCTGAGATTTCGTTTTTTTAAATATAGACAAATTAGCGCATAATTTGCATATTTAAACATAAAATTACAGAAACTTTGTAATACATTTTTTTCTCATCTTAATGTAGGTAATCAACTGGGAAAGTTTCATGATGATATCTGCTAGTAAAACAATTTTCCCCTATTCACCTGTAGTGTCTCCCCTTAAGTCAACATAATAAATTTATTTAGACCTCTTTAACGTGTAATACTAATGTTAGCATTAATAAAACAATTCTTGCGATCAGAATAAAATATTGAAAAAAAGGCATAACAACAGTATATTAAATGAAATAAAGTTTATTTAACATCCACAAACATTCCTAAACTGAAGGTTTCACACTTGCTTTTGCTGCACTCCTGCCAACGGAAATGGTCTTCCACATGATAAACAATCAGTTTATAATATAAAAAACTCATAAGCTAAAAGAGCCCCCCGTGGTAGTGCAGACTTTCCACCATCAGTGATGAATGCTTACAACAAAATATAAAGTAATAAATAAAAACTGTTTTACTTTTCAGATAAGTTGTTTGCTCCGAATAAATCAAAGAAAATGTTTTCAATTGACAAAACACAGAATATAAATGACAAGATACCATGAAATAAAAATGTAAGATACTCTAAAATACAGATTTGTTTAAATGAAATTTACACTGATGCTCCATTTATGTGAACTACCAATGCTGACCCTCCATTTATATGACCTACCAATGCAATGACACACTGACGCTCCATTTATATGAACTACCAATGCAATGACATGTTTTCATGTCACAACACTGATACCCCATAGCGTAAGCTTCCAGTATTGTAACATTTTACATTGACAACCCATAGCGTAAGCTCCCAATATTTCTAGGTAGTATACTTTTGACACAAATTTCTCTTCATGGTAATTATTCTGTTGTGCACAAAGTACTTCACTGCTATCCAGTCTCTTTCGTTATTCTTTAGAGATTGGTTTTCATTTAGGAATCTTTCACAGCCATTTTTTCCAGGGACTTTCATCTTCTTTAGGAAAGTTTTGAAGTGGTGTTCAATCATTTTACTCTCCACTTCTGTCCAGGCTTTTCTGGATTTTCCTATCAAAATAAATAAGATTAAGTGGACAAATTATTAATAATAATTAAATAATTTACATTTTACAAAAGTAAAAAGGACAGTAATTACATGATAAATGTGGATGGTATTCATTATTATTAGTTGAATAATATACCCTTTCGATTTAGTGGCAGTGGTGGTTTCCTCAAGCATGCAGATGCTTCCCCTGATACAGTCTTTCTTGAAGTGGCAGTCCCTTTTTCGAGATAATTATCCTTTGCCATCCTTTTATTAGATTAAGCATCCTCTGATTCGGAATCACTGGTGCCCTCTTCAACTGTAACAAAACAATCAAACACATTTTTAAAACTGAAAGTAGATTTTTACAAATCATTGACACTTTGAATTGTTTAAAAAGACAGGTACATACAAATAATTGACTTACAGTTGATGTTTGGTGTTATGTCCTCTAGGGATTTTCCTTTAAATTGGCCTATTCCACTTTGCAGCGCAAAAAGAATTCTGCCAACTTTTGCCATTTGCAAAGTTTCTTCTGGCAGTCTGTAAAATTCTCTATGGACCTCAATGTCATGTCCCATGAAAGTTGCTAGTTGGTCTAGGTCATGGGTTTGTAAATTTAGTAGCTGAGAAACTGTGGCTACATGTTTTCGCAACTTTGTGGATGTAATGTTTTCAGGATTTTTAGCCCCGCAGCTTTCTGCGTAGCGTTTTAGGCAGTCACAACCACGGATGCTTTCCTGTGATCCATAAAATGGACGGGCAAATATGTAGGGATTGCTAGAGGAAATCCCAACATGTTCCCTAGTTTTAATTAAAAGGTCCACAGATTCCTTCACATTTGCTGGCAATAGTATTGGCACTTTACGTCCTCTTTTTCCCCGTACCTCTACTCTGGTTAGGTTCTCACATAGTTTTTTCTCAAATGCTGACAGGCTCTCCAAAATTTCATCCTGCATCTGGTAGTTGTTTCTCTGCAGGTAGGTTTGGATTTCCATCCTGGAAACCTCACCTTCACGTCGACGATTGAATAATATCAGCTGTGTTAAAGTCACCTGGGAGAGATCACTCCATGATCTTTGTGATGGGTGGTCAGTGAGAGCTTCGTTTGTCTCCTCAAGACACTTTAGGTGATCCTGGAGCTTTTTAATGTCTTCTGCTAAAGGCAGCATTTGTGGGCTGTTCCACTTTTTCTGATATAATGTTTTCAATGCATTTGATGAAACATGGATTGTCCATTCCAGTTCAATTAATTTACTGAAGTGCTCAGCTCGGCTCTTTAAGGCATCGTCCTCTTGACGTAAAGCTTCTCCCTGCAAAATATGTGACACTTTCACAAGGGAGTGTCGCAGTTTTAGGGCTGTTGATGGAACAGAGAAACGGTTCGTCGACCTATCAAATCCAGTCATGATTTTTACTGCCTCCAGTACTGTGTTAAACTTTCCTGGATTTATCAAGTCCTTTAAAGTAACAATGCCTTTGTCAAATTTTCTTGCCGTCATAAGAAGTCTGGCAAGTTCTCTCATCTTATTTCTAATGTCTGCCCGGTACCATGGAACTTCTCCATTTCTGAGGAACATCCTTTCACCAAGTGAGAGAATCAGTTGGTCAGATTTCACCACTTGAGTTACAGCATCATATGTCATGTCTTCAATCATTTTTTTTAATCCACTGGAAACTGTACAGTCCATGGGTAACAACAGGGAACAACTTGCTTGAACTTTTCGATTTACTGGCATACAGTCTTTAACTTGTAACTTGCAACGTTTGTGATGTCTCCAAAGGTCTGTTTTGACATACATAGCATAGCAAAACTTGCACGGCAGATAATCATGTGATGTTGAATGAAAAGTTGCTTGCCTTTTTGGTACAATTACCCCTTTCCCAGTGGAAAGGACTGAAATGTTATGGTGGTAGTTTCCCATGTTTCTGATCTTGGTTAACAAAAGATTTCGCATCGCTGAGCCTTTCCTTTGTGCCAGTGCCTTTGCAACTTCAACTTTTCCAGAATGTCTCTGTGTAAGATGTCTTGCAATTTTTACATAGGCCTTCTCACAGTAAAGACAGTAATTCTTTTTGTCATAGATACGTTGATGTGCAGTGTTTGAGGATGTTTTCACTGTGATATTTTGTTGGTGAGAGCTACAGCCAGCATCTTCATCCATTTTCCTCCGAAGTGATTTTCCTTGGATAACTTCTGCTACTTGTCCTTTAGCTTGAGCTTTATACATTTCTTCTTTTGACACTTCTTCTTCTGAAATGTCTTCTTCTGACACTTCTTCTGAAATGTCTTCTTCTGACACTTCTTCTTCTGACATTTCTTCTTTTGACACTTCTTCTTCTGAAATGTCTTCTTCTGACACTTCTTCATCTGAAATGTCTTCTTCTGACACTTCTTCATCTGAAATGTCTTCTTCTGACACTTCTTCTGACATTTTTTCTTTTGACACTTCTTCTGAAATTTCTTCTTCTGGCACTTCTGAAATTTCTTCTTCTGACACTTCTTCTGAAATTTCTTCTTCTGACACTTCTTCTGACATTTCTTCTTTTGACACTTCTTCTGAAATTTCTTCTTCTGACACTTCTTCTGAAATGTCTTCTTCTGGCACTTCTTCTGAAATGTCTTCTTCTGGCACTTCTTCTGACACTTCTTCTGAAATGTCTTCTTCTGGCATTTCTTCTTCTGGCACTTCTTCTGAAATTTCTTCTTCCGGCATTTCTTCTTCTGACACTTCTTCTTCTGACACTTCTTCTTCTGACATTTTTTCTTCTGACATTTCCAGTGTAAACTGGTGTTCAGTGTTGTTCTGCATTACAGAAACACAACTTAAATAGGAATGCGAACAATAACAACTTTATAAATTAAACTGTTTCTAATATAATAATAGTTTATGCAGTACTCATCTCCCATACATATAATTACACCTCTTATTACCATTTCACACTGCGATAATTCCTCTTCAAAATTAGAAGATGAATCCATGTTGTCACTGCAAACACCCTCTGGCTTCTCTTTGTCAGTTCTCCCCAGGATGTCTATTTCCTCTGATTGTTGGGGATTAGATGTATGGGATCTGACCTGTAAAACAATAACAGTGTGTTAATCCATGTAACAAATATCAGATTTTTTACACCACTCTAGAAGCCTGCTGTTTATCTCATACCAGTCTGTTTAAGACTTCAAATGCTCATAAAACTATAATTAAATTCCCTAAATAAATATCCAAGTACTTACTTCAATCTCATTGTTTTTGCTGCCGTTGTCTTTGGTTCCAGACTGGTGTGTAAAACCTGTATATGGCATCGAATACTTTAAATACTTATATTCTTATACAACATACAATACCTTTTATCAACGATGTGAAGAGAAAAGAAAGTTTTGGCACATACATGTAATAGACTCCAGGCATTCCTCAATGGAGGGACGTTCTTGAATCGATTTAGACAGCATTCTACGTATAACTTGTGTTTGTCTTGACCATATTTCTTCACATTGAAGAGTGAAGTTATCCATTCTGACATTTTGGGAAAGCCCAACTGGATCCTTGGAGTAGGGTAAACATGTCTGAAATGGGTGTTGCCCATCTGTCAGGATGTAATGCACCAAGCATCCTGCTACCTACAATACAGAAAGCTCATTTCAAACATTGTCCAGTAATGACCACCTAACTAAAATGTACAGAATGAATAAAACATAATTCAGTGAATTCCTGTTGTGGTCATATAACACTTGCTTTAAATGTCGACATGAAGGACAGTTGAACATAGTGTGTGAATTTTTGGCTAAATTATATATTTTCTTTTGAGAAATCACAGTGGTCCCAGGCTGAATTCTCACCCAAACCAAAGGATCCAAATTTCCCAAATCAAACAAATATAGTTCATGAGGTTGCCAATTGCCAATAATAATATAAAATTTAATTTAATAAAATTATTTTACTTAAAGGAGCTGTGTGGGATTTCCAGCGGTGACTAAGAATTACAACCAGTCTCTCAGTTATCTACACAAAACATGGTGGTGGAACATTGTGAATTCCATGTGTGTCTGTGGTGTGGAGATATAAACAGCTTATTCTAAGGAAAATAACAAATTATTACCTACGTCTTTAAACACCTCTGAAGACATAGTTTTGTATATTATATAGCATTTCTGTCAATGGATCCTCCTAAAAATTACACACAACTCCTTTAAATAAGACTCTTAAATGCTATTTATCCATTAGGTCTATTGTTTTGTTACAAATTTCATTTTGCCTTTTCACTGCACAATTGCACACTGGTTTAAACTTTGAACTAGTTTAAATAAAGAACACTTTAATGGGATATCATCCTCATCCAGGTTAATAGGTTTTAACTTTTTTTAAAACCTAACTTACCTGGATATCAGATTCTTTCTTGTACTTGTATTGCATGCCTCCAACATCTTCATAACTTGACCAAGAAAATGATCCAGCCATTTGAGAGTGCAATGTGGCTTGGGCCAGATCCAGTTTCCTGCTTGCTCCAAAGTCTGCGATGTATAGTTTATTGGAGATATCTGTAGAAAAGTACAAATGTTCATAAAAACCCACATCCTCATATGCTCACGTATTTTACAGTTTTTTACGATTGTTTACACTCTAAAATAAACATTTCCACACAATTTGCAAAATTCTACTCCAAGGAGCAAAACACCGCCACAGATTTGCACAACATTACACACAATGTCTGCTTCACTCTTTTTGCAAAACATTACACACAGTGATTTGTAAAACTCTACACACATTTCGACACCTTAGACACAGATAAGGATTGTGAGGTTACTTCCTTGTCATTACAAAGCCCCGGATTGCCAATGACCACACTAATGAACAAATTGGATAAACACATCCACAAGGTGTGGAAGCACACATGTGCTAATTTGAAAACGCAGCACTCAGGAGTGCTATAAAAGGCAGCAGGTGAGTTCACCTGTATTCATCAAAAATTATGTGGATGAAATCTTATGGCCTGATCCAGCCAGACGGAGAGATGAACCTGCTGAAAAAAAAACAGCATATGCTGGTTAGGTATGTTTTGGTGCTGGGATGCTGGTTTTAGCTGGTTCTTTGCTGGTTTATGCTGGTCCTTTGCTGGTTTATGCTGGTCCTTAGCTGGTTTATGCTGGTCATTTGCTGGTTTATGCTGGTCCTTAGCTGGTTTATGCTGGTCATTTGCTGGTTTATGCTGGTCCTTAGCTGGTTTATGCTGGTCATTTGCTGGTTTATGCTGGTCCTTTGCTGGTTTGTGCTGGTCATTTGCTGGTTTATGCTGGTCATTTGCTGGTTTATGCTGGTCCTTAGCTGGTTTATGCTGGTCATTTGCTGGTTTATGCTGGTCCTTTGCTGGTTTGTGCTGGTCATGTTTCTGGTCAAGGACCAGCATAAACCAGCAAAGGACCAGCATTAACCAGCTAAAACCAGCATCCCAGCACCAAAACATACCTAACCAGCATATGCTGTTTTTTTCAGCAGGGGAGGAATAGTTACAGTAGTTGTGTTGCTTTTTTTTTTCAGAGTCAAACTGTATGTACTTCATGCAGTAATTTTTATTTGTCTACAGATTTTATTTGTTTCATTGATTTCATTGTTGGTTGATTACTGTAACTGATTAGGGTAAGAAATACTGTACTTCTTGAATTGAAATAAATACTTGAAATATTCAGTCTGCAGCATCAGTGTTGTGCAGTGCTTGGTAAGTTTATAGTAGGCCTATTTGTGTTCATTATCCCTATATCTCAAACTAATCATGAAGAATGTTGTTTGTCACTATTTTGTTTTGTCACCGAAATGATCCCTTACATAACAATGTCTGCCCAGAAATCTAGCAAATGCTATTTTCTAAAATTAGTTATTTTTACAAATGTGTTTTTTATTTATCACAGCAGTGTGAAACTGTCTGCAATAGTGTCTGATCATTGAGGACTGTGTTGGTTAAATGAAAACTAATAGCATTTTCACAAATATGTGTATATGTTTTGACTGAAATGTGTATGTTTTGACTGAAGTGTGTCATTTTGCAAACAATCTAGGAATTTGGCAAATTGAGTGTGGTGTTTGGATAATTGTGATTATATTTTGAAAAAAAGAACCCGGTTTTCAAAATTGTGTGTAAACAATTGAAAAAAACTGTAAATGCAAATATCTGCTTATAATCTATATTATAGGATAAAATGCCACGCTATGCCACAGACTGCTCTTACCAAATAAAATGTTTTCAGGCTTCAGATCTCTGTGCAAAATTCCACATGAATGCAGTTCCTGAAGTCCTTTTAGCAATTGCTGGCAGATCTCTAGTCTTCGGCTGTCTGTCAAGCATTTTCTTTCAGGAAAATCCTTGTTTTCAATCAGTTCCATCAAACTGTATTCACAAAGAGGGGAGACAAAATAAGCAAAGTAAGAGTCTTCCAACACTTTAATAGGTTGTAAAAGATGTTTTGCTTGTAAAATATTTGAACAAAGGAAATTAGCCATTTCTATTTCAGTTTTGGCAACATGTTTTGCCACTCGTTTCACTGCAACTTTTTTTTTGCAAAAGAGTCCTGTGAATATCTCTGCAGCATTGCATCCATTTGCAATCTTCATGTCTGTGTTGATGAAAAGGTCATCAATTTGCATCACGCCAGGCTTTGAGTCCAGGTTTTCAAATGATCCCATCCATCGTGATTCCTGTAAAATGCATAAAAGCATAATGGGAAAATAATATAATATCATATTTAACGGTAAAATGACCAAACAGTGTATTCCTTAGACAAATCAATTAATGAAACAGACATCTCTATATATATTTACCTTATTTGCACGTTTCTCTCCGCATGAGGAGGTTTTCTGGGAAACAATCTATTAAAAGCATTGATATTTAGAGTGTCAATGCATTTATCATGGTTACAGTAATTAGTTAACAGACTAACAATTAACTACTTCAACAGCATGTATTTGTCTTAGTAAGTAAATAATAATTTGTTATCATACTTATGGATTATAAATTAACATAAATTTTTTTTATAACATTAACAAAAATGAACAAATACTGTAACAATTGTATTGTGTTAGTTCCTCGCTATTTTATATTTAAAAAAATAAATACAATTTGCACAGCAGTATTGCAGAGGATAAGAGATTACTGGCAATTTGATGAAAATTATAATATTAGAAGACGTTGTACATACATGTCTCCGTGGGCAGTCAGGATCTCCGTAGTGATACATAATTTCTTGTCCTGCATTTATTTTAGTTATGGCAAATGCACACATATGTGGTCTTTTCTCTTCATCCATTACCTATTGGTCAAAAAAACACATAAACACTTACAAGTTACATATATTGTAATCATGTAAAAATCATGTTACATTCGAGATGGGATTGTATAAAAGAAAACAAGGAAAAGTATAAGAAAATACTTATAGACTTACTATTTTCATTTTGCTATTTGGCTTTATGTGATCATCATTTATAAATCTTCCAAGTCTGTCTGTATCCTGGCTGCCATCAACACTGTGTGGTCAAATGTTTTTAGAAACAATGTTGAATTTTTAAAATGCATAATTATCTTTAATTATCTCATTAATTAGTTCATTAATGTCTTACCAGTAAGACTGTCCCTGTAAGGAGTAGAAATACAAAAATACTGCATCTTCAGCTGAGTACTCTTTGAAAAGATCCTCTCCTTTAGATCCAGTGATATGTTTTCCAGCAAACTCCAACAGGAATTCTCCTGGCTCAATGTTCTTGGTGGCAAATACCCCAAAACCTAGTAAAGAGAGTATTCATAAGATTAACATAAAAGCATTGATTTAAATAAACTGGCTAATGTTTTTAAATATTAGGTAAATCATTTACAGTTTTTTTCACTCGCTAACAAGCGTTTGTCCAAACAGTTGTCACATTTTCAAAACTCTAAACACAATTAGCACAGCATCGGTCTTTTGTGGCCATACCATTCACACATCTCATGTCGTTTTCACCCAATATGCAGTCAGTGAACACATTTCCACAATGCTTACATTTTCTTAACAGACAAGCTATACCTCCCAACAAAATTATGGATTGTTTTTGTAGTATTTACGAATGTTAACACACAACATCCCACAATAGCAAAAACAATATTCCAAACCTTAGATACAGTATAAAAACCTCTGCTTCTGCAATGATATCAGTTCAAAAACAATATCAATATCAAAAATATATCTCAGCTGATAATAAACAAACAATTGAATAATTGACACACAGCTGATTTATGTTGGGTAAATTAGGGCCAACCACAGCAGATTCCAGTCTGGCTTACACTCAGAGGCAGTATTTTTCTATTACATTTACACTTATACAGTAAAATGAGGACTTTGAGGACCCTGGAAACAGGGTTGGGGTTAATTCAGGAATGGACTCAACGATTCCAATTCAAAGAAGGAAATGGAATTGGAATGTAATTAGAATTGGAATTCAACAACAATTACAGGAAACAGAATTGGAATTGAATTGGAATTACAGGAAGTGGAATTCAATTCAGGGAAATTCCACTGAATTCCATTTATTGCTGTTTCTGAGCATCTATGTGTGATTGCATTTAGATACATACATTTTAACTATATTTATGATGCTTTACAAATACCAAGTAATGTATGAAATAGAGTTGATCAAATGCAAGTAAATAAAAATGAGAACTGTACATTATGAATTAATAATTGAATGACAGTAGTGATACGTTTCTGGATGTACTATACATTCAAAATATGATTAGCACATAATATATGTCTCAACTCACAAAAAATGAGTCATGTTCATTCATGTATTTCATTCACTTTTTATTGCATCGAATTATTATCAATTCCTGAAATTTGGCATGTGAAATGATCATGCTTAACCAACTAAACATGCAGTACTTTGTATTTCTTTTATGTGTTTGTTGTTTATGTGATTTACAATATTTGATGTACTATAAACTAGCAACTCAAGTGGAATTTTTTGGAATTTATTTGATTTCAATTCTGTTTCCTGACATTCCAATTCCAAATCCAATTCCATTCCAGGAAGTGAATTGGACTTTACCATTCATACTCAATTCAATTCATTTCAAGATCGCAGAGATTAGATACAGTAATTTTGTGCTTTTTTTAGACCCCCCCCCCCCCCCTTATTTTTTATCTGGGCTTTTTGCTGTTGTTATTTTTATTTATTTATTTATTTTTTGTTCAGAATGCTCTTGTGTGTTTCATGGATATTTTGTTCACTGTAAGCAATACAGTAAAACTTTTTCTGTTCTACCATACCATGTTTCTACTGTACCTCCTGTTATAGACAGAAAAATAAACTTATTTGCTTTTTACTGGAATACTTTTGAATGTGAACATTACTGTACATGTGGACAGACAGTTCCCAACCAAGAAATTTAGTGTCAAAACGGTGGATTGCATATTTTGCATGCAAATACCTGTAAAACTGAAACATAAAAAGTCTATGCAGTTTTTGTAATGCCAACAATAGCCAGTATTTTGAAACCTGGTGTACTTTGATTGACTGCATGTACCTTGTGAAGTGAAAACAAGTGTTATTCTTTGACAGAATAATTTCATTTTGAGTCAGATTTCCAGTGTTTTGGTAAAGTTAGTGTGTGCAGAGAAAGATGTGTCCTGTTTTGAAATGAAGAGTTAGTATATATTTAACAAAATGTATTTTTGAGAAGAAAATTATCCATTTGGCCAATTGTGTTTTGTAGGTGCGAGTCTGTGTTAAGAGTTTAGAAAAAGTATCTGAAGTATGGGTAAGCGCTTGTTAGCGATTGAAAAAAACTGTAAAATAATTTATCATTAATCTTTTTACATGTGCAAAACTCATATACACTGTGTATTATGTTACTAAATATCCAACAACCGTATTGTTAAACAGTCCATTTTCTTTCCAGTTGAGAACTATGTGAAAAAATAAAAAGAACAAAAACACACCTACAACAGATATTAAAGTAGAGACATCAGCATCTTATCTTAACATAAATCCTGGCATGCGGTTAACAGATAGCTAAAACCATTGAAAACACTATGAAGTGTCAGAGCAATTTTTGGTTTAATGATTTTACTACACAAAGAGACACCAGTTCCCTGTTATAAAAAGAAAAAATAATCACAATGACACTAAAACATCAGCTTTAGCCATCCAGAAATCTCTATAAAAGATGTTGAAGGTATAAACTCAAAGCTTTATGTTGACTGTTGTATTAAATATCTTTAGTTGAATTAAAGTATCAATGTTATGATGTTATTCAATTCACAAAATATAATGAAACAAACTTACAATATTTTATACATTAAGTCAACATAAAAGTTTAAGTTTAAACCTTAGTAATCTTTAGTGAAAGTAAGAAATGACAAAGCAAACTAAACACACATCGCAATTCACCATCCAACAGGGGACCAAAGTAAAGTTGTTCATCAAAGTCATTATTTCATGATATTTGCATGTACAGTCCACTTTTCTCCAACTGAAAACTACTACAAAACATAAAAACATACAACACACCTACACAACAGATATCAAGTAGAAACATCAGCGTCTTATCTTAACATTACCACTGGAAGGGGGTTAACAGATAGCTAAAACCTCTTCACTATCCAACATTCATTAGCTACTAAACTGAGTTTTTGATTTAGTTTTGCAAAGCCATATAGTATTGAGGGTAGAATCGCAACTTACCTTTTTCTTGACTGATGAATCTTTTTTCAAATGAGTCTTTATCCTTCCCAGAAGCAATGAAGTGCAAAGCTTCCTTTTCAGGACAAACGCTTCCGGGTCTCATTTTCTAAAAAATGGAAGAATATTTTATAAAAGATCTGCTTATGGCAAGGATTAAATATCATAATATAAAGAATTTACAACTTACCTTTTACTTTATAGAGAAAAAGATGAGATAAGAAATGACTTAGAAAAGCACTATTTTTCTGATGTAGTCCCTTGTAGGTGAACACAGTGTAGATTAACAAATGAACTAGATTAACAAAATGAATTTTAAATTCTGAATGTAGACAATGTAGGAAACAATATAGCAGAAGCTTATAGACTTCCAAAGTTGTGGTCTTCCAAATAGGAAAGGAGAGGAGTCTGTGAGGACCACAGATATTTATACACTGTATCTGGGCAATGATTGGTCCTTTGGAAAGGCCAGAATTGGCCTCATTTTTTGGTATAGTAATGCAAATTTTTTTCTGTAACTGAAATGAAACAGGCGTTGAAATAAGACTAATGGGTGGGACTAATGTTGAGTTTCAGCTGTAAATGTGAAAATTCTGTCATCACTTACTCACCTTTGAGTCTATACATTTATTTGTTCAGTGAACACACAAAAAAAAGTTATTTTGAAGAATGTAGAAATGTTCTGGGGCACTTTTGACTACCATTGTCATTTTCCTACTATGGTAGTCAATGTTTGGTTGAAAAAAAGGAAAATTATTTAAAAGAATGCTTGTAATAGTAACAGTTCTTGTTGGACCAGGAAAATTCATTTTCCTCACTTAGTATGACAAACTTACATTTGTGAGTATAATTACATTCGTCTATGCAGTTTAATACAGATAAACACAGCCTTTAAAGGTAAACAGACCTTTAACAATTGCAGACAAGTATTTCATAATGTCATATAGATTACATCTAAACAAATCTGAAGACTGCTGTGCTTTTTGTAAAAAGAAAATTAAACAGAGCTCTTCCATTGACTTCCTTGTTTTTATAGATTCTTGTTAGTAATGTACAAATAAATAACCTCTACAAAAACTGTAATGCATTGGTGGTAAATGGTTGTAGAAATGCAGTGAAGCTGAAACATGTCTGGTTGTTTCAGAGGATGATGTTTTTAAGAGTCTAATATATTTATATATACCATTCATATGTTTCTTTTAATGTCACTCTGCTAATTTCCAACAAGTTACACATCACAATCTATGATATTATTACTGTTTTTACTTAAAACCCACTTTAAACCATCAACAGCTTGTAACAACTTCCAGCGGGAACTATCAATAACAACTGAATGCACATTTTGTACTCCTCACAGTGATCAGATTTTGAAGCCAAAGGCTTTAGTCCTCATACAGATGAATTTGCATCCCCCATTCACCTTCTTGTCTAAGGTCTGCAGCTGCAAAATGGCCCGTTTGCATTTCTTACAAGGTCCCTAAGCAAACCTTTCACACATCCAAGGAGTGTGAGACGTAATCCTCATGATTCTTTTATTATCATTCCTTTGTTTGATTTAGCCATTTTCTCCTAATCTGGCATTTTAGTGTTGCTAATTCCCCTAGGTCACATTTTATTTTATTTCTTTTACAAGCATTGTTTCTTCAGCATTAAAACTTTAATGGACATAATATGTAACTATTTAAAACTCTTGTGATTTTACTTAGCTGCAATAATTGTGAAATCATGGTTATTGTTAAAAAAGAAATGTTAGTGTGATATAAAATGACATCAATGTTTTTGTTTAAAATAGCAGGCAGATATTTTAGCAAAGGCAACTATGGTTCATATGTAGTGGAAAACGTCACAGAGACAGAACTAAAGTTCTAGAACCGTGCTATTGTGTATATTTAGACACTAGATTGTATTCATTTGTTGTTGGCATAATGCTTAAAACTATTTCTTTGGAATGTGTGGTTAATGATTTAATTTCAGGCAAGGTAAATTTGTGTTTTCATAGGATAATCAGAGTTGATTGACAGTGTTTTTTTTTTTTATTTAATGCCTGAGATAGACATCCAAATGGCATTTGTATTGTACCGCTAGATGTGAAATTTTTGGACCTGTGAAAGATGGACAAGATGTGTATATTTGATTTACATTGCATAATTGTGTACAACACTGGGCCTTGTAAATATTTTCAGAATTTTCACTACAGAGTGCAATTGCTAAATAAAACATTTAAACTTTATAATAGTTTTCTAGTGTTATTCGAAATCTAAAAAATGAATAACAAAAGTATTGTTTATCTTCAATAGTATGTATTTACACATATATGGTCAGTGATGTAAAAGGATTTTTAACAATCCAGAAATACAAAGAAACTTATGGAATTGCCCAAACAATGTGATGTAATAGTGTAATCTTCTTCTTTTTTTTTTTTTTTTTTAGAAAATGTAGTTAATTAAAAGAAATTTCCAGAAAAAGCAATTATGGCTATGGTTAGACAGTCGCACCACATAATATTTTGACACTTTACATAATAAAAAAGGACATAAAAGTACACCAGGCGATTTTTTTTCTAAAAGTAAAAGTGGGAAATTGTACTATATATCAGTACAATCAATATCAATATAAGTATAACACATGTTGTACCCACACACATATATAACATTATTATTAATTATCTGCTCTCTCTCTATGTATGTGTGTGTGTGTGTGTGTGTGTGTGTGTGTGTGTGTGTCTGTGTATATATATATGACCTGTTTTGAATTTAGAAAAAAATTTATTTCTTAAACATGTTTTAAACAAGTTCTTACAGTTTTTCTCAATTGCTAAAACACTATAACCAGTCTTTTGAACTAAAATTTCAAAACTATAACGCCATTTTTGAAAAAGCACACCCATTTCTCTAAACTATAAACACTATTCCCTGCTTTGACACATGAGTTATATTTGGTGAACTGTTACTTCACCATGTGCTTACACCATGAGGTCATTTAGAAAGCACAAGCATTCAATATTGTTCACTCAAGTCTGCGAAGTTTGAGCTCAATTAGCACACAATTACCCAACTGGAAACACTAGGAGTCAAAATTTAGCACACACCAATCAGAACCTTCGATGGAGATAAAAGGATATAAGTTTTTCTCAGTCACTTTGGTGCATTTCTCAGATCAGAAATTAAATATACATTTGTCTGCAGTTTCCTACATTATCAGTTGCTATTGTCATGTTGCTCAAAATGTATTATATACTGTAGTTCTCTGTGCAATAGTCTTACCCCTCAAAACATCAAGTCATTAGCTCATCGTATTAATCACCTAAATGCAAAATTTTTGATCTAGTTGTCCTAAACTGTCAATCATATATTCTACACATTTCTATTAGACTTTTTGTAAATTTGCCATGAATTATTCAAGTGAATCTTGACTTTCACTAATGAAGATAATATAGATCAACCAATGATAAAGCAGTTCTCTGAAATAGATCAAAGGTACATCTCATGAACCTTCCATTGGAAAGCATATAGACAGAGGACAACACAGGAGTTACAAATTCTGACAGTGGACTTTCTTATTTTTATTTTCACCTTTGTGCCCATATTTCTTTTTTTTTTTCTGTTTCACAATGACGATGTGTGCTTTTATTTTATTTTTTTTATTTTTTTTGTCAGACCACTAGTACAAGTGTAACTGTGAATCCTATCCAGTCTTTTTCAATCAATATCCCACATACAGTAATGTGTAATTTTGAAGAGGAAGAGTAGGAGGTGAAAGAGGAAGAGGAGGAGGAGAAGGAGGACGATGATGACAACAACATGGAAGAGACAGAGGAAGAGCAAGGGCAAGAAGACAAGCAGTCTCATATATTTTAGTTGATGAGTGCCAGGGTTGGATCAGGCATGCAAGAGGATTTTACCCCTGCTGCCTGGCCAGGGCTAATTTAGCCTGTGATGCTGAAGAGGTTCTTTGGCCTGTCCCAGACCAAAGACAGGATGCTGGGCAGAATAATTATTTTGTTGTTTTTTTTGCTGTTTTGTACTGTACTCTACAGTACATTAAATTAAGGAATAAAACACTTGCAAAGGAATAGATTTGTTGTGTTCATCATGTGAAAAGTTTTTTATTTGTATTGTTTTTGTAGTATTGTTTTGAATTTATCTCATCAGTGTGTAAAACTGTGTTGTAGTGTGTTTGTTTTTGAGGATTTGTGTGTCATGTCTGAAAGCAAAGTTTGGTTCCCTTCCGGGAACTCGAGCCGCGTCAGGAACGCTATGGGGAACGCCATTGGCGGGCAGCACTCTGAATCATGTCTTGCAACCAATGAACGACGGGGGTGGTGATGTCACAGGCGCGGTGACGTCACCGACCAGGAAGTATAAAGCACGTGCGTTTGACGCCCGCGGCAGCTTTTGTCATTCAGCGAGAGCGCTCTGTGTCTGTGTCTGTCTAAAGTCATTGCTGTTTTTCGTGCCCAGTTTGGTACACTTTTATTTGAGTAATGACTTCTAAGCAACTTAGAAAAGCGGTGGCGGTTCAGCGCCCGCATAGACAGTGTGTTCCTCCCTGCCAACGCTTCATTGTTGGTGGGGATACACACAGTCTATGTGTGGTCTGCTTGGGAGCAGAGCACGCTCAGTCAGCCCTCGAAAAGGCTGGCTGTGCGCACTGTGACTGATTGCCGGTGCGCGTGCTTCGCTCCCGGAAAGCCCTCTTCGAGGAGGGGGTTTTCACCAGCGTCCCCCGCGGGGGTGGCCCCGCTTCCGCCGAGGCGGAGCGGCAGCTGCACTCGTGGGGTTCGCAGCTCGATTTGCTGGAGGGTATGGAGACGGGTGAACCCCTATCTCCACCCTCACTCAGCCAGTCGAGCGATCTTCTCTTGGACGCGGAAGCCCGCACTGCGGTTTCTTCCCCTCCAGAGTTGATCCCGGAGCTCTTGTTGTCTTCCTCCGAGGAGGTCGACCTTGTAGCCCCGGATGTCAGTGAGCCACAACCGCCGCCCCGTTCGCCTCACTATGAGGAGCTATTAGAGGTGCTGACTAACGCTGTGGCCAAGCTCAACATCGCTTGGCCCGCGGAAGAAAGTTTAAGAAACCCCTATGAGCCGCAGCGGAGCGCATTAGATGAGCGCTTCCTGCGGACACAGTCGGCACCTCCTAAGCGAAGCCTTCCCTTCTTCCCCGATCTACACAAAGAGCTTTCTAGATCGTGGGAGAAGCCGTACTCCTTCCGCTTGTTTAATCCCGCTGAGAATTATGGAAACATCGCGGGCGCGGAGGAGTGCGGATATAGGATGATGCCACGGGTTGAGCAGACGCTTGCGGGCTATCTGTCCCCCGGCTCGGCATCGTCCTTGAAGGCTCCGCCCTTGCCCACTAAGCCACTAAAAGTTACATCAGGCTTAATGGGCAAGGCGTACACGGCAGCAGGTCAGGCTGGCGCTTGCCTTCACACCATGGCAGTGCTACAAGCCTATCAAGCCGACCTGCTGAAGGAGTTAAGCGAGGGTGAGGAAGTGAATGTGTCGGAGATGCAGCGTACTGCAGATCTCGCTCTCCGCGCCACCAAAGAGACCGCCCGCGCAGTGGGCCGGTCTATGGCAGCCTTGGTGGCGGCGGAGAGGCATCTCTGGCTGACCCTGTCCGAAGTCAAAGAGAAGGACAGGGTCACACTCCTGGACGCTCCCCTGCAGCCGTCCGGCCTCTTTGGCACCTCGGTCGACACAGTTGTCACCAGGCACCAGGAGGCCCGTAAACAGGCCGCAGCGTTCAGGACCTTCCTCCCCCGCCGTGTTTACTCCTCTGGGGCTGCTGGACGGGAGCAGCCCCAACCGTGTACGAGCTCCTCTTACCGTGAGGCACAGAAGCAGAGCGTCGCCACCCGTACTCCTCCGGCGCAGCCTAGAGGGCGGGGACGGCGACGCCCTAAGCCGAGGGCCCCCGACAGAAGGCCCGACCTGAGGGTCGTCCTTCAGTCTAGGAAGTCCTCGGCTAAACGGCCCTGACGGTTGTGGCCCAGGGCCGTTGAGGGCAGCCCCTTGCGAGCGGGTTTGCACCGTACCCCCGGGTGCGGGTTTCAAACCCCCTCAAGGCCCTCAGGAAAGCGTGGAGCTAGTTCAGGAGTTTCCTGCCAGCTTGCTGTTACAGGGCTCCGAATTAGTTCCTCGAGTAAATCCAGACACCAGTCTCGAGAGGCTGGTGCCCTTAGTAAACTTTCTGGCAGCGTGGAAACTACTGCCAAATGTTTCAGAATGGGTCCTGCGTACTGTAGAGAAAGGTTATGCTATTCAGTTCGGCACCAAGCCGCCACCTTTCAGCGGGGTATTTCCAACATTAGTAAGCCCCGAGCAGGGTCTGGTAATGGAACAAGAAGTAGATACTCTTCTGAGGAAGGAGGCCATCGAGGTGGTCCCTCCTCAAGACAGGGAATCCGGGTTCTACAGCCGTTACTTCATTGTTCCGAAGAAGGATGGGGGGCTTCGGCCCATCTTAGATCTCAGGCTGCTAAATCGCTCAGTCAGAAAACTGAAGTTCAAAATGCTCACTGTCAGGCAGGTCGTGTATCAAGTCAGGTCCGAGGACTGGTTTGTCACGATAGATCTAAAAGACGCTTATTTCCACGTCTCCATCCTTCTTCAGCACAGGAAGTTTCTGAGGTTCGCTTTCAGGGGCGAAGCGTACCAATACAGAGTACTTCCGTTCGGCCTAGCTCTCTCACCCCGAACTTTTACGAAGTGTGTGGATGCTGCGCTGGCTCCACTGCGACTCCAGGGCATCCGCATACTCAATTACATAGACGACTGGCTCATCCTAGCCAGTTCAGAGCAGTTAGCGGTTCAGCATCGAGGTGTTGTTCTCGCTCACATGCAGAGTTTGGGGTTGAGACTCAACGCCAAGAAAAGCGTCCTCTCTCCACTGCAGAGGACTACTTATCTAGGCGTGGTATGGGATTCATCCACGATGCGGGCACAATTGTCACCCGCTCGGATCGAGTCCATACTCACTGCAGTAAATGCGGTCAAGCTAGGCCAGTCACTCACTGTCAAACAGTTCCAAGTACTGTTAGGTCTTATGGCAGCCGCCTCCAACGTGATACCTTTTGGACTGCTGCATATGAGACCACTACAGTGGTGGCTCAAAACCAGGGGGTTCTCCCCGAGGGGAAACCCATTCCGCAGGATCAAGGTCACGCGGCGCTGCCTACGTGCCCTGGTCATGTGGAAGAAACCCTGGTTTCTCTCTCAGGGACCGGTCCTGGGGGTGCCATGTCGCCGCGTCACGCTAGCGACAGATGCATCCCTCACCGGTTGGGGAGCGGTCATGAGTGGCCGCTCAGCCCAAGGCCTGTGGAGCCCTCACCACCTCTCTTGGCACATAAATCGCCTCGAGTTGTTGGCAGTGTTCCAGGCCCTGAGGAGTTTTCTACCAGACCTAAGAAACCGTCATGTCCTCGTTCGTACAGACAGTACAGCGGTAGTTTATTACATAAACCATCAAGGGGGAATCCGCTCACGCCCCTTATTCAAGCTGGCGTATCGGATCCTCCTGTGGTCTCAAGGAAAACTCCTCTCCCTGAGAGCAGTCCACATTCCTGGACATCTGAATGTGGGAGCAGACGTCCTGTCAAGGCAGGGGCTGAGGCCCGGGGAATGGATGCTTCACCCAGACGTGGTGAAGCAGATCTGGAGAATATTTGGCCAGGCACAGGTGGACCTGTTTGCGACTCGAGAGACATCGCACTGTCCCCTCTGGTACTCTCTAGTTCCTCCAGCTCCACTGGGGCTGGATGCCATGGCACAGACGTGGCCGAGGCTGCGTCTGTACGCCTTTCCCCCGATCGCTCTGCTCCCGGGAGTTCTGGAACGGGTCCGTCGGTTTCAAGTGCGGCTGCTACTAGTAGCCCCGTACTGGCCGGCACGAGTATGGTTCTCGGACCTGGTATCTCTCCTCGACGGCTCTCCATGGGAGATTCCCGTCAGGAGGGACCTCCTGTCTCAGGCTGGGGGCGCAGTATGCCACCCCCGCCCAGAGAGCTGGAGGTTATGGGTGTGGCCCCTGAGGGGGCACAACTCATAGGAGCGGGTCTCCCTACTGAGGTGGTTGAGACCCTTCTCCAATCCAGAGCTCCCTCTACGAGGAAACTGTATGGCCTTAAGTGGAACCTGTTTGCGAGATGGTGCCACGAGCGCCACTTAGACCCAGTCAACTGCCCAGTCGGTACAGTTCTGGAGTTCCTTCAGTCTCGCCTTTCCGCAGGGCTAGCTCACTCCACCTTGAAGGTTTACGTGGCGGCCATAAGTGCCTACCACGCCCCTCTAGGTGGTCTCTCAGTGGGCAGAGAGCCCTTGGTCATACGGTTCCTCTGTGGTGCGCTCAGGCTGAGGCCTCGAGTGACACCCAGGGTTCCCGCGTGGGACCTCGCTGTGGTGCTAGAGGCTCTAAGTGAGCCCCCTTTTGAGCCGATAGAGGAGTCTACGGATCGCATACTTACAATAAAGACAGCGCTTCTGTTAGCACTTACCTCCCTCAAGAGAGTAGGCGACCTGCAGGCCTTGTCAGTGGCCCCGTCCCACTTAGAGTTTGCCCCAGGGATGGCCAAAGCCTTTTTATATCCCAGGGTCGGGTACGTCCCGAAGGTCCCCTCCCTAGCACCGCAGCCTATAACGCTACAGGCGTTCTATCCTCCTCCATACGTGGAGCCAGGTCACAGGAAGTTGAACTGCATGTGCCCAGTCAGAGCTTTAGACGCTTACGTCCACAGAGCTGCCACGTGGCGTAAAACAGAGCAACTGTTCGTCTGTTACGGCCCCCCTAAGAGGGGGAGCCCAGCTTCAAAGCCTACTATTAGTAGATGGATCATCGATGCCATAACTACTGCTTACGAGTCCTCTGATCTCCCCTCACCGTTGGGACTCAAGGCTCACTCTACTCGGGGCATGAGTGCCTCGAGAGCTCTGACGGCAGGTGTCCCCATAGAAGACATCTGCAAAGCTGCGGGTTGGTCCTCGCCCCTAACTTTCGTTAGGTTTTATGAGCTTGACCTCAGAGCCGCTCCAGGCTCTGCTGTGCTCTCGGCCTAGTGCGCTAGGCCTGGAGAGTCAGCCACCTCCCTAGCCAGGAGAAGACTTCTCAAGGCGCATCTTTCTGCGGAAAGAAGAGAAGTTAGTTTCGCCAAACTAAAGAGATCTGCAATCAAACAAAGAAATACTTAGCCTGTTGTCCGTGGAAAACTAGACAAAGGCCCTACTTCGCGTCTGACACTACTATCAGACCAAGCTTTCAGTCCCTCTTGTCATGGCTGTACCCCCAGACAAAGGACTAAGACCCCTCGTGTGCCCGAGGGCCGAGGGGTGCCTCCTGCACTGACTGGCGAACCAGGCGGAGGTCTCTATTCTCGTGTGCCTGCGGGCCGAGAACTTTTACAGCCCTCTTGTCTGCGGGATGCTAGACAATGGCTCACTTGTCCTCGTGTTCTGACGCAGTATGCTATCAGACCGAGTGTAATGCGGTCCCTCTGGTTCCGGAAACTACCTTGACCAAGGACTAAGACTCCTCGTCTGCCTTAGGACAAGGCCGAGGAGTGCCTCATGCACTGGCTGGCTACCAGGCTGAGGCCCCTACTGTCTTCCCCGTGAGCCCGAGGGCCGGGGATTGCAGTGCCCTCTTGTCCGCGGAATGCCGACAATGGCCCATCTCTCGCGTCCTGGCGTAGCACAGGCCGAGCCTTGGATCCCTCTTGCTCTGGCTGCACCCCCAGGCAAAGGATCACCCACTCCTCGTGTGCCCGAGGGCCGAGGAGCCTGGAGGTCAAGCTCTCAGTCCTCGTGGGTCTACGGACCGGGGACTTCACACACCATCTGTCCGCCGAGTGCTAGACAGTGGTCATTCGGTCCCTCTTGTTCTGGCTAACTCCCAGACAAAGGACTAAGACTCTGCGTGTGCCTGAGGGCCGCGGAGTACCTCTCGCTCTGGCTGGCGACCAGACAGAGGAAGACTACCTTTCCTCGTGTGCCTGAGGGCCGAGGACTACAGAGCCTCTTGTCCGCATATTGCTAGACAAATGCTCCTTACCTTTCCACCTGCTGGCACAGACACTGCGCAGGGTTCGGAAATTATGGGGGCGTTGGTAGTCTCGTTCCCCATAGCGTTCCTGACGCGGCTCGAGTTCCCGGAAGGGGAACATCTCGGGTTACTACTGTAACCTTAGTTCCCTGAGGGAACGAGACGCCGCGTCTCGGACCATAATTCCCGCCCCCTGCGGCGCTCGCTTCATGCTAGAGCTGCCGCGGGCGTCAAACGCACGTGCTTTATACTTCCTGGTCGGTGACGTCACCGCGCCTGTGACGTCACCACCCCCGTCGTTCATTGGTTGCAAGACATGATTCAGAGTGCTGCCCCGCAATGGCGTTCCCCATAGCGTTCCTGACGCGGCGTCTCGTTCCCTCAGGGAACTAAGGTTACAGTAGTAACCCGAGACGTTTTTCAGCAAGATTGAATTGTTTTGAGTGGAGAGCTTCATTTTGACCTCAATATAGGAAGTTTGGGGAAATGAGTTAGGAGTTGTGGATTTGTGTTTAGAGTTTTGCAAATAAGAGGCATAATTTCAAGAAATGTGTTTAAGCAATTGAGAAAAACTGTAATAGATTTCACTGTTGCACATTTAGAGTCTTTTTTTTTTTTACAGTAATGTGTATTTTGCAGTTTGTTTACATGGTGTACAATGGATGCACATATTTATGACTTCTTGTTACAGTTCATTTAAAAATAAAAGTTGTTTAAAATAAACAACAGTGTGCACCCTATTATTAATGTAGATGTGTATTTCAGTAATAAACTTAAGTAGGAGAGTTTCAGTTACCAGCATTTATATCAAAATATGGATCCCATGTCTGCAAAACTAACATTTTAAATGAAATATTGATAGCTAATCGATATCGAATCGAATCGAATCGAAACCATAAAAATAAGAATTGAATCGAATCGCCGAATTGGTCACAATACCCAGCACTAATTTACACAGGGATCAAACACACTTTATTTGTTTTTGTTTACGCTACTTTTTACAGGCTTATTTCTGTATTGATTTTATTTGGCACAGTGTGATTTGTGTGTCGTTTCTAGCGTCTTTCTAATGAAGTAAACATTAAGTGCAGCAGCAACAAACACCTGAGGAAAAAAGTTTGAGATCTGTGAAGAGAATTGATGGGAATCGTTTTGAGCTTTTATTTCTACTCTTTTGACATCTTTAGGGCCAATTTTGTTAGTTATATTATATGGTAAAACAGGTCAAACTGAGCTTATAATGAGTCACGTGAAACATTATTATATATATGTGTATGTTAATGTAGTTGAATAGTTTGGTGTATTGTTGGTTTCTGCACACAAAAACTTATTGCAATGAATAAAATTATTAGAAAATAAAGCTATATTTAGATTAATATGAACATCCTGCTTAGTTATTTAGCTGTGGTAGTAATGAATAAGAATGTTTGTTTTCGTTTTATTTGTCATATTGAGATTAATAATTGTATTATCTTTAAGTAGAACTCTTTTAGCATATATCCAGGTCAAATAATCTCTTTCTAACAGCAAACACTTAGAATAAAT